>NC_049204.1:3420626-3540392 GCF_013347855.1 Anguilla anguilla | reverse complement strand
AGACCTGTTTTTGGCCGTGGCAACCTTCCAAGTAGGCACCAGTCGTGACAAACCAATCCCATTTATTTATTTTTTATTCATATATACATTTATTTTTAAATCAAGACCGTCTTGCTCTCTACTTGAGAGAGGTAAACCTGGGGTCTTCGTTCCATTGGAAGTTTTTTTATTTTATTTTATTTGTTTGTTTTTTTTTAGCCTAGCGTCTCAGAGGCTCAGACAAGCATCACAGCGGTTTGTAAAGTACCGAAACAGAGGCGCGCGTTGCGCTGGGTGCATCAGCGCCGTGACGATTTCCCCTCAGTGAGAGTGCAGAAGCCATGGCGTTCACTGGGTACTACAGCGCAGCCCCAGAGGCACGGCAGCCCTGCTACTGGTAAGAGCTATGGCTGGGTAACGGCCCTCAACAGCCAAGCCAGCCATAATGTACATACGAAAGCAATCCTGTTACATTACATTACATTACAGGCATTTAGCAGACGCTCTTATCCAGAGCGACATACACAACTTTTTACATAGCATTTTACACTGCATCCATTTATACAGCTGGATATATACTGAAGCAATGCAGGTTAAGTACCTTGCTCAAGGGTACAACGGCAGTGTCCTTACACGGGAATCGAACCTGCGACCTTTCGGTTACAAGCCCAGCTCCTTACCCACTGTGCTACACTCCGTCCTCCGTTACAAAGGCAAATGCAATCTAAATAAATAAATAAATAAATAATACATGAAAAAGACTTATCCAAAGAATGAAGGACACTGGAACACATTTGTGTTTTGCATGTAGGCGACCTATTTGTATCTAAAATACACGTAACGTTTTGGATTTTTTTTGGAGCCGCCAGTTAAATGTTCGTTAATCGTCCGCCCCTGAAGACAGAGGCTCTGATTGGTGGTGGTGCTCTGATTAGCTTGCACACCTGTGGTGCAGCTGTGGAGCTGTGTGTGTAAGGCTGCCGCCACCGCACAGCGCCATTGCATTAATAAAAGCGGGATGAAAATGTTTGAATATGCTTTGCCTGGTGGTCTTAAACAGAAAGAATGTTGCGCGACGTTCTTTCCTGAATGTAGTCACTGAATTCTTTAGATCAAAGGACTGAAGTGAAACCACTTCAGTCCTTTTTTGTATAAAAAAAAAAAATTATTTATGGGTATGCCTTCAAAAAGGTTTCTGGGAAACCTCATTCTTTGAGGTAATCTTTTATTTGCAGTGGTTCCACGCTCCTTCAATCTGGCCTCCCTGTGGTAATAGGAAATTTTTTACATTTTCTGAAGCCCATTCCCGACAACCTCAGTTGTGCATGGATGCCGTTTTCTTTTTTATGTTTCTAATGAACTTTCCCTTCCAGTCCTCACCGTGCCTCAAACCTTATCCTACGTGGTCCAGTGGTTCTCAAAGTAAGTGGGGGGGCACCCCACCCCTCCTCCCCCCAACCTCCAATTGGACTAGGATAAGGGTCTATTTTCGCACGTCCTCATTGTCAGAGCCGAACGCACCCGTGAGGTGCGATCTGCAGGGCGGTATGGAGGAGCGGTGAAGTGTAAGCGGGGAATCGGTAGTGCGTGACAGCCTCTGTACTCGAGCACCTCACCCAAAGGCCCAGGAACCCTAACTGCATATGTGGGTTTTTTATTTTTATTTATTTATTTATCTTTTTTGGCTGCAGCTTGCTTCCATTAATTACATTTGATTAAGCTGTTAAATTCCGATCCGTATATAACATCTCTTGACAGCGCGGGCTCGCAGTGTAATAAATGTGCTGTTCAAATGTGAGTGGGTGTGCAGCTAAAAATATATGGATATGGAGGAGGGGTTTTTTTTATTTAATTTTATTTAAAATGTACTTGTTCATACTTGACCCTTAATCCAACTGTTGATTCATTGAACTTTAATTTGTTCTTCAGTTTAACTGTTCAAGGCCCTGAAATGGTCGATTTAATGATTTATATATTTAGTAGATAAGCTTGAGCCTCCTGGCTAACAAAGAGGCATACATGTATAAATAAAGGTTAATAACGAAATGCAATGTTAGCCACTGCTTCTTATTATCCTGCAGTTTTGTAACTTACACACATCAGACAGAGGAAGACATTTCATGCCCAGCTCAACAAACAGGTGGGCCTGCAGGTCACCCAGTCCACCAGAGGGGCCGCTAGTGAGCAAACAGATGTTGTAATACTGACCAGCTGAAACCCTCTCATCATCTCTGGGTGATGCTTGGGCTACTGGCCCCCGTCGCACTGGCACGGTCTGGATTCAACATCAGACTACGGGCCCCATCCACACATTAGAAGTATCTTCACCCGATAAACCAGCCAGCAGCTCCAGATGTTCTAATTATAATGCTGGTCAAGCAAGAGTTAATTTGAATAATTTCTATAATTGAATAATTTGAATAATTGGAATAATATAAGTGCATAATTAAGTGCACGTTAAGAAATATTTCCTTAAGTGTTTCCTGTCAGTATATGATGCATTGCTTGTCATGACCAAAAAGGAGCAAATCGTACTTCAATGACATCGAGTTAACGTGGAGAAGAATGGTGCGCGTTTCGATAAAAATGCAAATAAATGTTTTGTTCACGCTAAACGCCTTGTGAATGGATTCGTTCGTTCTTTGTTCAGGCTGGAGAACACAGTAACTCGTGTCAGTTAATGGAACCTTATTGTAAAGTGTTAGCTTTCCAAATCTTTCGTTCCTTACTTCATGGTGGAAATATCTCGCTAACGTTGAAAAGCCGTATGAATACCATTAGATGTGTTTTCCGTTTTGGACGAATGAAGCCGTGTGGCCAGCAGAATAAGATTTAATGTGCACTCTACCTGTGACATAAGTTTAAAAAGCCTCGTCCAATGAGAGGGGATTTTAGCTGTGTGTACCACGGGGTGTGTTCTATTTTATAATTTTTCTTTTTTTATTATATTCGGAAGATTAAAGGGCTTGCTTCTGAGTATTACATTAAAGCAAAGACTCATTCCACGTACGGTGTCCACAGCTCACACTGTTGAGAACAAACAGAAGGGAAAGGTGCGATGTGAAATGATGTGCCGGAAGATTCTGACTGTGATTATGAGGGGGGGGTTACTAGGATTTCTCTCCTGGGATGGTCGGGGGGGGGGGGGGGGGGGGGGGGGGGGGGGGGGGGGGGGGGGGAGTTGTCACAGATCTGATGTGTAAACTGTCCTCCGATTTCAAATTTTGTTGCCCCCATCCCATATAGTTCTGATCAGGTGGACTCGTTAATTATTGCTGTGGGGATTTCCAAGGTACCACTTTAAATGAAAACTGTTTTAAAAAACTAGAAAAACTCACCGACATAAGCAGCCAATTGTGGGAGGCCAGAGGCGATTCCGGTGATCTCCACGGAAGATACGTGGCTCTACCCTAAGGGGAGGCCACACTACGACCGACAGTTACATTAGCCAACCATAATGCGCTGTTTTAGCTGTAAAAATAGGGCTGGCCAATCAAATTCCAGAGGTGGGCAGTGCCACCCCAGCCACTCCATTGGACATCACATGGACTGTGATTCCGCTAGGGGAAGGTGGGGGTGGGCTGGGGGGGGTGGGGGGTGGGGGCTTAGAAGAGGGGCGGGCAACTCTGTTCCTGGAAGATTTATTTCTGGCAATTACCTTGGCCCAATTAGGCTAATTAGCTGTCAACACCAAACCTGCTTCACTCGATTCGCATTGCCGACACAAGAACAGCATCGCGATGTCAACTGTGAGCCTATCAGAAATCAGAAAATGTGGCCTGAACAACCGGTCACATAAAATGATTAGGCTACTAATTAACAGCAGAAGTTGTTGTGAAATCATCATCAATTGGCCCTTGTTTTAGAGGTTTTAGTTATTCCTTTCAGACATGTTAATTTTTGTTTTGTGGGAATGCTCCTTGTTGTGTCTTTATTACGTGCAACTGATTCAAACATTTGAATTTACTGTTTAATCGTGATTACAAACAAAACGGACGTAAGGAAACACAATATTATGCTATGGCATTTTTCTAAATTCGTGCTGTAAGGTGGGACTCCAAAAAAAATAAACAAAAAAACTGAAAACAAAACCATGCACCTGTTTCGTGTTGCTCAGGACCTTGCGAAGTCTTGTCCCTTAGATTTGCGAAAGCCAAACTGAGCATCTTTAATAAAAAAAGGGGGCGACCGACGTCTCGTCCGTTTGGACGCAGCAGTCACCCCGTTTTATTAAAGGTGCGGTGTTCCCGAGCTCTCCTTATTTTTGGGGGTTTTTTCCGGGGCATGGATTTTTCCAGAACTGGCCTTGGTACCGAAGCACCTCGCTAAGTCCTATTTTATTAGATGAGCTGAATTGTTTTCTCTTTTTTTTTTCTTTTTTGAAAAGTGTTGGGACCTACTTTTTCTGACATTTTGCGGATGAATACGGTGTGGACTCGGGTGTGCTAGTGAAGCAGGGGCTGGCATCCAGGGGTGCCGCCCGGGAATTTTGGGTCCTATGAAAAGATTTCACATTGGGCCCAACCACCCCCAGGACCACCCCCCCCCCCCATCCCTGCACAAGTACTGTGACATCACCTCCAGAACCTAATGATAAAAATATTCTATCAGTGTCAATTTCAATAGCTGAGGAATAAAAAGTTATTAATAGCTGATGAATAAAAAATTATTAATGCTATGTTCTAATATTTTTTGAGGGCCCCTGTCAGCCAGGGCCCTTGGAATCGGCAGGGAGAGATTTGGGGGGGTGGGGGGGGGCTACACGGCATCGCCAAGGAGACAGTTGTGAATTAAACACTTCCCCCAAGAAAGAGACACCTTCCCGCCCGGACTTCATTCGCACCACGAAGCAGGGCTATGCTATCGCGGCGGACATGAACGCTCATGTCTGATTTTTTCTTCTGTGGGTGCGCATGGGATCCGTGTGAGTGACAGAGGACTGGAGAGGCATACAGAGAGGAGGATGTGGGGGAAAAAAAACGTGAGAGAGAGAGAGAGGGAAAGCGAGAGAGGGAGATGGAGTTATGTTAACAGCATCTGACGCTAATGGCGAAATCATCTATCATTTGTGTTTGGCAACATCCTGTGAAACGTTTACATCCCACAGGAGTCTCGGCTGGGGAAAACGCATTAAGATGAAAAAAAAAATAAAAGGATGTTCTCACGTCGCGGGTTCCTGAGACGTGTACTTACTGTATTTACGGGAACGGTGTTATTAATGGCTGAAAATTTTTGGCGGAAATTTTCGGCCTGTGCCTGAGTTGCTACAGCGGAGAAGCTGTTTTTGGTTTTTTTTTCGTGTTTTCAGTAGGCAGAAAATCACATTCCCTACTGGACCAGCTTCCCCAAGAATTACCATTTGCTTCGAGTGACCTTTAACAAAGATCCACAATATCTTAGTTTGCCAGTCCCGGGGTGGGGGGGGGTGGGGGGGGGGTTTATTCGAAAGACTGGTAATTTTGTGAGGATAAAGAGGGTTTTTGTGATCATTTTGAAGGGAGGAATCGAGGTGACCTCCCCTTTTCATCCTCTCTCAGAGTCCCCCACGTGTGTCCTACGCTGAATTAGCAAGGCGGTCCTGAAAGGCTCTCTGTGTGTGACCTCATCTGTCTGTGAGCTTTACTATGGAAGGCAAGAGACTGCATAATCAATACAGCCAATCACACAGCAAGGTGGAGCACAGAAACGAGTTACAGGCACACACACGCACACACACGCACACACACACACACACACACACACACACACACGTGCACACACACACACACACACACACACACAGAATCACATTGGACATACACACACACACACACACACAATCACATAGGACATACACACACACACACACAGAATCACATTGGACATACACACACACACACACACACACACAGAATCACATTGGACATACACACACACACACACACACACACACAGAATCACATTGGACACACACACACAGAATCCCATTGTACACACACAGACATAGAGAGAATCGCAATGCACACACTCACACAAACAGACAGAGAGAGAGAGAGAATAACAATACACATACACACACACGCACACACACACATGGAATCACATTGGACACACACACACAGAAGCCCATTGTACACACACAGACATAGAGAGAATCGCAATGCACACACTCACACAAACAGAATCACCTTTCCTGGCCGTGTCCTGCTAGGCATTGTAGCAAGGAGCAAAGTCACAGATAGATATTAAGGCGCACGGATGAAAGGACGATATTCCAAAAAAAATATTCCGAAAATTCCTTGGTTGTAAATTACTACAAGCCAAACACACTTTATTCAGTGGGTCTCTGTGCATCCTTTCCCCTTCCATGTTATCTACACCGGACTCAAGCGGCTTAAATACAGTGCTTGTGTACGGTCCTCACACAAGACGGTAAATGGTAAATGGACTGCATTTATATAGCGCTTTTATCCAAAGCGCTTTACAATTGATGCCTCTCATTCACCCATTCACACACACACACACACTCACACACCAACAGTGACAGGCTGCCATGCAAGGTGCCAATCACAAGAACCGGGCGACATCTGTACAGGATGTTAAACACAGCAGTGGTTCTGGTCACAGTGCATCGTCAGGCCTTGTAGTACATAAGGTTCAGTAGGGGCAAAGGTGTTGACTTCTTAGTGAATGTGGTTTCTGGGTCAGATAACTGTGTCGGGTAGGATCGGCGTCAGTCGATTTGGGAAGAGTTCCCGAAGGTTCTCGGGCGTGTGTGTGCGAACATCTCGGGGAAGCAGAAAATCCCGGTCACGGAAGACAAGGAAAGAATCGAATGTTTTATTCATCCCGACTGGGAAGGTTCGTCTGAACAGCAGGCAGCAGCGAAGCAGCCCAATAAGAACGTGATTAATACGGATGAAAATGAGGACGGTCCCCGGGAGTGCAGTGTGTAATCATGAGCGTGATCTTCGAGCGTGGCCGTTTTAGCATCTCCTGTTGGGCTGATTTAACGCGCCGGAGCAGCAGCGGTCAGCAATCGCTTTATTTAAGGTATTTGTTTAATTATTTATGTATTGTCGCAGACTCACTCAGAATTGGGGAATTCAGGATTTGCGAATCAATGGGAAATCAAACCCGACAAAGTCCTCTTAAATTGACAATGAAACGTCTTTTTGTGTGTGTGTGTGTGTGTGTGAGTGTGTGAGTGTGTGTGTGTGTGTGAGTGTGTGTGTGTGTGTGTGTGTGTGTGTGTGTGTGTGTGAGTGTGTGAGTGAGGATATGTGTGTGCGTGTGGGTGTGTGTGTGTGCATGTGTGGGTGGGTAGGTGTGTGTGTGCGTATGTGCGTGCACGTGTGGGTGTGTGTATAGGTGTGTGTGTATGGGTATGAGAGAGTGTGTGTGAGTGTGCGAGTGTGTGTGTGTGTGTGCGTGAGTGTGTGTGTGTTTGTGTGCGTGTGAGTGTGTGTGTGTTTGTGTGCGTGTGAGTATGTGTGTGTGTTTGTGTGCGTGTGTGTGTGTGTGTGTGCGAGTGTGTGTGTGTGTGTGTGTGGGTGTGTGTGTGTGTGTGTGCGAGTGTGTGTGTGTGTGTGTGTGTGTGTGAGTGTGTGTGTGTGTGTGTGCGAGTGTGTGTGTGTGTGTGTGTGTGAGTGTGTGTGAGTGTGTGTGTGTGTGTGTGTGTGTGTGTGAGTGTGTGTGAGTGTGTGTGTGCGTGAGTGTGTGTGTGTGCGTGTGCGGGTGTGTGTTTGTGTGTGTTTGTGTGCGTGTGTGTGTGTGTGTGTGCGAGTGTGTGTGTGTGTGTGTGTGGGTGTGTGTGTGTGTGTGCGAGTGTGTGTGTGTGTGTGTGTGTGAGTGTGTGTGTGTGTGTGTGCGAGTGTGTGTGTGGGTGTGTGTATAGGTGTGTGTGTATGGGTCTGAGTGAGTGTGTGTGAGTGTGTGTGCGTGTGCGAGTGTGTGTGTGCGTGTGTGTTTGTGTGCGTGTGAGTATGTGTGTGTGTTTGTGTGCGTGTGAGTGTGTGTGTGTGTGCGTATGCGGGTGTGTGTGTGTGTTTGTGAGTGTGTGAGTGTGTGTGTGCGTGAGCGGGTGTGTGTTTGTGTGCGTTTGAGTGTGTGAGCGTGTGTGTGCGTGAGTGTGTGTGCGTGTGCGGGTGTGTGTTTGTGTGCGTTTGAGTATGTGTGTGTGCGTGTGCGGGTGTGAGGTTAAGGGGCTATTTCTGCAGATCACACAGCCAGTGGCCTCCTCAGTCATCTCTGCTGCAGCTGCCTCTGTCTCCAGGCAATCTCTCTCTCTCCCCCCCCCCCCCCCCTCACCCCACTGGCCCAGCGAGGCTGTGATTTCGGGCTGCCATTCCAGATGTCCGCCCCTGCTGCTCCACACCTCCCGCCGCCCCCCCCCCCCCCCCAAACCCCCCCAAACCCCCCCACAGCCATTACCCTGTAAACACTCACAGCTGGGACTGCAGCCCAACAAGCAGAGCAGGTGTTTTGGACAAGTTTTCTTTTCTTTTTTTCCAGAGAAACACGGGAAGTTTTTCTTTTCTTTTTTTTTTTTAATTCCCCAAACACATTAGGAAAGGTAAATGGTCGGTCTCTCTCTCTCTCTCTTTCTCATCACACTCTCTGTGCAAGGAGGGAGAAAGGGAGGGAAGGAGAGAGCGAGGGAGGGGGGGGGTGGCTTGTGAAGGACTGTAATACTTGTAATGACACTCATTTTTCTTCTTAGGCCCAAAGGGAGAGGAAATTCTGCCTTGAATAATTATCAGTATGAAAACACAAGACTGTGAACGCTACAGAAATGTTGTGGGGCGAAGGGGGGTAGGGTGTTGGGTGGGGGGGGGGGGGGGGGTGCGAGGAATTGAGATACCCAGGGCTGTAATAAAAGGGCTATTGTGTTCCCCAAACAACGTGCTGGAGGGAGGAGGGGGGGGGGTGTGGTGGGGGGGGGGGGTTAGGGGGTTGCTTGTTGTACAGGCTCTTCGCCTGTCAGCCAGGCCTTAAAGATCACATTCAAAACAGCGCTGTCGTGTCGCACTGTCTGAGACTCTCTGATGCAGCACCAGAGCAGGTCGTGTTTTGGTGCGGGTGAACCCTCCGGGTGGATTGCGATTGGCTGTGAGGAGGTGGCGGCAGGGCCAACCAACGCGAAGCACTGAGCTCGGCATTGTGGGAATCGGCATTAATCAAAAAAATTAGGCACGGCAGCCAAGCTTGACATTCGCGATTTTCCATCGCGTTTTCGGGGGAGAGAATGCCAGAACGCAATTGAAATCAATTTGCTAGAAGTGTGTGTGATGTAGATCACAGTGACCTTTTGCGTTACAACATCAGTTTACCGTGGTTTTTTTCTAACAGAAATTTTTTCAACATGTTTTTTGAACAGAGCTTCACAGTCTGAGTGAAGCTAATTTTAAATCCCGAACCCTCATCCAATGACTGGTTTGCTCAGCTGTCGCCTGTGAGTACGAATGATTATAACAGCTTATGAACATGCTGTAACCCGTGAAGGTGATTTGTAAGCAACATAAAATTTAGCTGAAGTTGTTTCTGCAGTATCCAAAAAGAAGACTGATGACAAGTGCTGCAGAAATCACACGGCAGTCGGAATGTCACCACAAAACACCACATAAACATTCATAAAATAGGGGGGTGCAATAACTGCATATAGGCATATGGTTTGACGTCACAACATTCCAAGCAACACGTGTACATCCTATGCCTGTTGACATAAGGATTTATGAATGCCTGCAGCAGCACTTATGAAGGTACTATGTACGGCTTACGGAGGCTTACGAAGTTACATTATATAGCTCTTGTGAAGGACCCTTCAGAGAAAGTGAATCTTTTGTTTTAAATTGGTTCGTTTTGATTGACGAAGAGCCTTTTATTGGCAAGTCAAGCTTCACGTCACGTACTTTCTCAGCGACTGGTGGGCGTGTCTTACTGCGCGTCCCCAGACATTACAAGTCGCTAACGAGCAGATAATCGACTGTCTGAGGAGCAGGTGCTCTGGGGAGCATCCAGGCAGCGCTAGGAGAGCACCGCTTCATCAAGACATGAGTGATAATAAGCCCTCTGATCCGTCCCCTCGTTTGTGGGCCCTGTCCCTCCTCTCTTTTTCTTTCATCCATTCATTTATTATTATTATTATTATACGCTGGTCCTACCCTGTCCTTGACCACTTCACCCGTGTTCTCTGATCTTTACCTGTAAGGACAGACGAGGGTCCTCAAGCAGTAACGAGCGGTGAGAGGACAGGTACAGCGTGTTTTTTTATTTTTGTGTTGTTCTTGTTTTTTTTGGGTTTTTTTTGGCTGGACCGCAACAGTGGGGCCAGCCCTACAAATGCGAATGTCTGTGACTGAGTGACTGAGTGAGTGATGAAGTTACACCATTGGTCGGCCGGTCCAGCCATATACTAGGTTTAGACCTGGTCTTGTTTACTGTTATGATCCAGTGAGTTTTGTCATCATCTTTATCCACCCGGCTCATTTCCCCCGCCCCCCTCCCCAATAAGACTTCTCACCTGGAAAACTGAGGTGTCGGCAAATAAAGGTCTGAAGAGTCTGGCCCACTGAGCGAGACAGAGCCTGCTCCTGCTCCCTCTGCCACGCCCACCGCCACGCCCACTTCCACGCACCGCCCTGCTCCCATTCCTGCTCTGGTGCCCAAGCCTGTGGTGAAAACATTGGAGGAGGGGTCATGAAATGTTTGGGGGGGGCCTGGATCCATCTAGAGACCAGTGTTAATGAGGATAGAGAGGAGTAAATCTGAGTGTGTGTGTGCATGTGTGTGTGTGTGTGTGTACATGCATGTATGTGTGTTTGTGTGTGTGTGCAATGTCTCACTGGGAGTGCAGTGTGTGTGTGTGCGTGTGTGTGCACGTGTGTGTGTGTGTGTGTGTGTGTGTGTAATATCTAACCAGGAGTGCAGTGTGTGTGTGTGTGTGTGTGTGTGTGTGTGTTCAGGGGGGTGGAACGTACCTCCGAGCTCAGCAGGATCTGTTTTTTTGTTGTTGTTGTTGTTTATTTCTGGATCGGGTCTCTCCGTTGAGCGTGTCAGAGATGCAGGGAACAGCAGGTGCGACTCTGAAAAGGTCAAAGGTGCGGTGTACGCCATGTCACGCAGGGTGGCGGCTATCGCTAACGAGCGGGAGTGACATTCGGGACTAATCACGGTAGCGTGGCACTTCTGTTTGGGGGAGGGGGCAGGGGAAAGGTGGGGGGGGGGGGGGTGGTACCCCGCTGTCTGTTCCCCGGGGGGGGGGAAGCTCCTACACAGCCCGGCTGCGTGACCTTGATCCGTCACCAGGGAGAGCGCATTTGCGCTGTTGATCCGTGGGTTGCTATGGAGTTTCTCTTCTGGGTTTTTTTTTTTCCTTCATTTTTTGTTGTGACAAGTACTGGCTCTTTAGTTCTATTACCGGTACTCATAGCTGTGTAATACTCTGGAGTGCTGGGGAACCAATGATTTCCAGTTGTTTGTGCAAAACATAGGTTTAACATAACATAAGATAAGATAGCTTAGCACAGAATAACATAACATAGCATAACACAACATAACATAAGATAACATAGCATTGCATAGCATAGCATAACATAGCATTACATAAAACATAATGACAAGAACAGGCCATTCATCCCTACAATGCTTGCCATTTTCCAAAATAGTGCTCCAATTACCTACAGACTAGACAGTATCTAACACTGTATCAAGCCTAGTCTTTAAAATCCTCAGAGTTTCTGCCTCTACTACATGACCTGGCAGGCTATTCCACACATTAACTACTCTCTGCGTGAAAAAAAGAATTCTTCCTAATGTCTGCACGGAATTTACCTTTTGCTCATTTCCTATTATGTCCTCTTTTAGTAAGGTTAAAATCTAAAGGTTGAATCTAAATAACAAGGATGGTGAGGGGGGAACCTCACACCCTCAAAATGGAGGTGTTAACGTTACTACGTTTGTGTTACAAATGTACAATTCAGGTGTTACAGAGGGAGTCCTGTTTAACACAGACTGTATTTAAAGTAGCACGAAATGGGAGACTTGTTTTTAACACAGATGTGTTACCCTTAACTACACGGTGGAGGAACCGTTAAAAACGACACATCAGGCGTCGTGTGTAACGCATCTGTTTCGAGAGCGCGGACAAACGGATCATTACATTACATTACAGGCATTTAGCAGACGCTCTTATCCAGAGCGACTTACACAACATTTTTACATAGCATTTTACACTGTATCCATTTATACAGCTGGATATATACTGAAGCGATGCAGGTTAAGTACCTTGCTCAAGGGTACAACGGCAGTGTCCTTACCCGGGAATCGAACCTGCGACCTTTCGGTTACAAGCCCAGTTCCTTACCCACTGTGCCACACTCCGTCCTTCAGGATCAGTTCCACAGTACAGGCGCACAACGCCAGTCCCGTATGCGAGCAACACGTTACTTTTCACACGCGCGTGTGTGTGTGTGTGTGTGAGGAAGTGCTGCGATTATAGAATACAACGTACAGTTACACAATAAAGTGCGGCTGTTCCGTCTTTCTACCTCCTACCGGGAACACAACCCGAGCGCGCGCTACTGCAAAATCACAAAATGGAGGCAGTGCTCCCAAGCGTCACACTCCACACAGCCTCGGGGGTTTGACTGCTATGCGATGCGTGAAATGAGGACGTACGACCAGAGCGTAGTAAAACACGTAAAAAAATTCTCGTAAAACACGAAGGCAAATTGAAAATGAAAAATTCCCAATTTCGGAATTTTTTTTATTTTTTTTTTACAGGCGTTCATGTCCCCGTGATTCAGGGCATAATACATGGCCTAATAAAAGTAGAAATATCTGCAGAAAAGCATCTAACTTCTGCTTGGGTTGGCAGTAAGCTGTCTCTTCAAACCAACCCTATTATTCTGGTGGCTTTTCATAATGCATCGAACAATTCCTCCTAGAATATAACAAAAAAAAAAAAAGAAAATCCCCAAGCTGTCTATCTCTTGGGGTTCCAAAATCCCTCTTCAACAAAGTTCCTGCAATGATGATGGGTACAGACCGAACCAGCAAACACCAAGAAAAGAAGAAAGAAAAAAAGGTTTAAAAAATATGTTACAAACCAAAAAAAACCCTCTGTAATCTTTAACCTATATTTCTATGTCATTCTCTTTTGCAAATGCCAAAAGCAGGAAATCATGCAATTTTAACAGGCTTTCTTCGTCAACTCCCAGGAAGGGTGGAAAACAAAAATGACAACTGAGGAGAATGTTCTTTACCACTGAACTAAATGGATCAGCCCACAGACTTTCAGAAACGGGCGGAGGGAGGAATGCATGCCGCAGCGTCTCCAAGACGGAAGGTCAGGAGTATTCATTCGAACGTTGAGCGTCAGCTCAGCCGCTGTGAACCTGAATAAAGTTTCTGATTCAAATGTGGCCTCTTTTGCTCAGGCATTGTGCTCAGAGCTGCTCTAGGTCTTGAACGCATTGACGCAATTTCCAATTTCCAGGTTATTTGTTATTTGTAGGCATTCCCACTTAATAATTTGCCGTTTGAGACCATCGGCTATCCAAAGCCATAAACCGGCAAACGAACGTACGCACTCCAGTCCTGTTGATCGTCAACCGGACGAGACAGGACCGAAACCGCGAAGTCTGTGCGTTCAGTCAGCCATTAAATAAACCGGCGGAAAAGAATTCGATCAAAAGTCAAAACGCATACTGTCACAATATTTTCTCCGCAAATATTTATACGCAGGGTGAAGAAAATATGGTTCTGTGAATAATTAACAGCAATTCATTTTTCTATATATATAAAACAGCTTAACTATAATAATAAATGTTAACTATATTTGCAGGGCAAATATTTATACACTGTGTAAAAAAAGATGATTTGTGAATAATTAACAGCAAATCATTTTTACATAAAATAGCTTAATTGCTTAACTATAATATTAAAAGTACAGCTATTATACAGACATACTCTAATAAGCTTATAATACAATATCTAACACAATGTTATTGCCATTAATTGTCCATGCCTTTGCTGTATACTATCCCTTAAAAGATGCCAGTTGTGTATTTTTAAAATAGTACATATAAGGTTAAAGCACCATGTCAGATACATATAACACATTGATATTTATATACGAGATGGACAAATCGACGGGGGGATGGGATATCATGTGGAATTTTTGACCAGGGGGTTTTGCACATCACGTGTAGAATCATCAATTTCATCCACTTGAAAAAAGTTCCGTCCAAAAATATACAATTTTGCTTCGTTTGAAATAAAACGAAACGTGAGAATTGAGGGCTATGGTAATAATACACATTCATACTGCTGGATGTATACTGATATTATACTGAAGCAATTAAGGTTAAGCACTCTACTCATAGGTACAAAACCTGCATCGAACCTGGGAATTGAACCTGGCAACCATTCTACTGCACAGCCACCCATCTCTCTCCATTACCCCCCTGCCCCCCCGCCCCCCCCCCCCCCCCACCCCAGAGTCTCTCCAAGATGAGATCATCGCACGGCGAGGGCTGCTACGCGTTAATAATGTTCGCGGCGCGCCGAGGAAACGACGCGGGATCGAGCCGGGCTTTTCCATTTACACCACGCCGAGAGAGCCTCCCCCCCCCCCGTCCCCCCCCGCCCCCCTGCCCCCAGCTGTAATCCAATATCACCCCCCCCAACCCCCCCCTCCCACCCCCCACAGCTGAGTGTCTATCTCTGAGTCTGTAACACATTTATGAACATGTAACATTTGATGGTTCTGGAAAGGGAGTGGGGGTGGGGGGGGGGGGGGGGGGGGGGGCAGGGGGGGTAATGGAGAGAGATGGGTGGCTGTGCAGTAGAATGGTTGCCAGGTTCAATTCCCAGGTACGGTGCAGGTGTTGTGCCTATGAGTAACGTGCTTAACCTGAATTGCTCCGGTATAATGTCAGTATATATCCGGCTCTATGAATGCATACCGCGTACGGGTAAAAATGCAGACGACGGGCGGGTCACACTGGATAAAAAGCGTCCGCTAACTGCCAGAAATGTAATATAATAGAGTGAGGAGAAGGGGGGAAAAAAACGTGAAATGATTCAAAGGACCAAGCTGGGGGGCAGGGAAAGAAAAAAAAAAAAAAAACCCACAGAGGTATTTAGCCGCTCCCTCTCATTTCCTGTGCGCTCATCGATTAGCCCGGTGATTAATGGAGTTGTCACGCAGCGAAACGAACGAACGAACGAACGGACGAACCGCACTGCTTCCCTTTCTTTGTAAAGCGACGCAAACCAGCCAACCAGCGGCCGTTACGGTGGGGGGGGGCTTCTCGGCCAATCGGCAGCCTCTAAACCTTGCGGTCGGTCTGCCGTATCACCCACCCACTCCGGCAGGGGGTGGGTGGGTGGGCAGGGACAGGACGAGACAGGACTGTGTTTCCAAATGCTAAAACCGCCTGTTTGTGGCGCAATCAAGATAAAAACTCCACCCCAAACCCTGATGATGGTCAGCCTACGATCGGAACAATTACACAAATCTTTTCCCTCATTAATTAAAGTGTTATTTGGTGCTTGATTTTGAGAACGACAGCCTGCTCATTAATGTAGGCTATCGTAAATGGCGGCTGCTAGCTAGCGGGCTTCCGCATATTGCACGTAGTTTGATGGTCCTAACTGACTTCCTTGTGTTGACGTGGCCAGTCCGGGACTGGCCTAAGAAATAGCCAGTTAGATTTCGTACTCTTTCGAGTGACAGAGTTGCATCATGGGCCACAGTTTGGGTTTGGAAAAACTTGTGCGGCCTGTTCCCCTCCTCCCAGGCTCCTCCCAGGCCTGTTCCCCTCCTCCCAGGCTCCTCCCAGGCCTGTTCCCCTCCTCCCAGGCTCCTCCCAGGCCTGTTCCCCTCCTCCCAGGCTCCTCCCAGGCCTGTTCCCCTCCTCCCAGGCTCCTCCCAGGCCTGTTCTCCTCCTCCCAGGCTCCTCCCAGGCCTGTTCTCCTCCTCCCAGGCTCCTCCCAGGCCTGTTCTCCTCCTCCCAGGCTCCTCCCAGGCCTGTTCTCCTCCTCCCAGGCTCCTCCCAGGCCTGTTCTCCTCCTCCCAGGCTCCTCCCAGGCCTGTTCCCCTCCTCCCAGGCTCCTCCCAGGCCTGTTCCCCTCCTCCCAGGCTCCTCCCAGGCCTGTTCTCCTCCTCCCAGGCTCCAGGTGTTTAAGCTGCATTTCTCCAGCGTCAGTAAACGAGGGCGGCGGCTCATGAAAGCGACCCCCCCCTCCCCCCCCCCCCCCCCGTCGCTGTCCCGCGCGGAAACCACGGCGGTGTGCTGTACTTCACCCGGCAGGGAGACCCGCGTACGGCAGCGGCGATGATGATGATGATGATGAAGATTTCCCCCACTGGCTCCTCCGTTCTCTCTGGCTCGCAGCCAGGCCTGGGCTCTGACTACACGCAGCCAGGGGACCTGGTTTTGTGAAAGCAGAAACGCGCCACTGCCTTCATGTCTTTTTTACCAAAAAAAAAAACAAAAAAAAAATTTTTTGTTTGCTTGTTTTTCTTCCGTCGGCTCACCTCGGATAATTGTCGGCGCATTGTCTCAATCCGTAAACAAAAGGCAATAATTGTTGGCTCTCTCTCTCACCGCGCGTCGACCGCGGTTACCGCGGCGACTCCCTCCCATTCCTCTGTCTGCGGCCTGCGTGCGGGCAAGCGGCGTGTTTATTCGTCGCCGTTAAAAAGAAAGGGAGGGTGAATTTCACTTGAATGGTAAATGGACTGCATTTATATAGCGCTTTTATCCAAAGCGCTTTACAATTGATGCCTCTCATTCGCCAGAGCAGTTAGGGGTTAGGTGTCTTGCTCAAGGACACTTCGACACGCCCAGGGCGGGGTTTGAACCGGCAACCCTCCGACTGCCAGACGATCGGCCTTACCTCCTGAGCTGTCACCCCATCACTTGACGCAAAAAAAAAAAAAAAAAAAAAACAAGAAATGTTGCCTGAGCTGAAAAAAAAAATAAAAACCTAGACTCGCCCAGACATTCCCTCACGTTTGCGAACCCCCTCTCACCTTGAACGAGCTCGTTTACCAGCTGCCGTCTTGAGCATCATCTGCTCAAAATTCACCAGGCACTTCTCGTAGTATTTACCGGAAAAGAAGCACTCCGCGAAAAAATACATATTTGTTCTTTGACAAACTTTTTTTTTTTTTGTAGAACCTGAGTCTGGGTGACATTTTCCCCAAATATTTATTTCTGTGCCATTTAAAAAAAAAAAAAAATCCAAACAGAAAACACACAGGCAGAATAAATATCTGTCTCTGTGTTCCAACCCAGTAATGTCCTCTTTGACTCAGAGTCTGAAAGAAAGTTCTCATCTTGTTCCTCGCAGAGAAGGAGTAACTTGTCCCGCAGGCCTGGTGCCTCAGAGCGTTTTAAGAGTGTTTCACAGAAAAAAAACTAAACAAAAAAAAAAAGACAATGTGAGATGCCTCTCAGTTCGAGAAAACCAGATTTATTTCTTGGCTCTTACCTTCCACCGAGGAGGCTTAGGCCTTAGACCGGGTCCCACGGGAAGGTGAAGGTTAATTGAGAGTTCACATCAAACCTTTTGAAATAGCGCAGACCCCCATTAACCAAAAATCGCAGTTACTTAAATTTGTGTAATTAAAGTTAAAGGTTCATTGTTTCCGTGAGTAATTTATTAGTCTGTGAAGCGCTAGGGCGCTATGGGGAGAAGGTAGTCCCAGGCATTATCCGCTTTTTTTTTATTTTTCAAGATCATTCGACGAAAGGCTCGTGTTAAAGCGAGTAAGTCTGTGAGAAATGTGCGCTGGCGGTAATCGGCTGGTGAGCTACCGCAAGGCGCCCCCAGCGCCCCCGCCTTCCCAGGCCTCGGTCTGGGGGAGGAGCCACCAGCGACCCCGCCCTCCAAGGCCTCAGTCTAGGGGAGGAGCTCGCGAAAGTCCGCGAACGACCTCGAGAAGCTCAAGTGTGATTTCCTCTCGAACAAACACATCATAAGCGTCGACGGAGAGGGATCACCTTCCAGCTCACCTGGATTTTCGCGGGAGGGGTGGGGGGGGGGGCCGGGGGGGGTGGAACTTGTCTCAGCAGGGGTTACAGGCGAGAGAGAATCGGTGCGGGGGGATTGGGGGATGGGGGGATGGGGACGCGGGCGAGACTGGCGTGCGAGGGGGGGGGGGGGGCGGGAGTGGAGCGGAGTGGTATGCGGGCGTTGCCGTGGTTACCTTTCCTGACAGCAGCGGCCGGTCTCCCGCGTCTCAGTGACCTCTGCACCCTCCCCTCGGGGGGGGGACTGGGGGGGGGGGGGGGTAGGAGCTCATCCTTCGCCCCTAAGCTTGCATTATTAACCTTCCCATAATGAGCGAACAGTAAGATTCGCCGCCGCTCGCTCGCTCGCTCCAGCACGCGAGACGGCTCACGCAGGCGGGGCGGGGCGGGGCGGGGCGGGGCGGGGCGGGGCGGGGGCGGCGGTTATTTGTCGAAAATAACGACCTTGGCAGCGCACGGTAAGCACGCGACCATCGCCGTGGTTACCGCTTTCGATTTTACGCTCACCTGTATTTGTGTTTCCGAAGGTGCGTAATGGCCGACTCGGGTCAAATTTCGCTGGAATTTCGGGAATTATGACCGGAAGGGAGTCCTGTACAGGAAAAAAAAAAACACTGTTTCTGGTTGACGCAGAGAACGTCCTTGCCTCCATGGAGGGCTTTGGGAAACTACTACTGAACACTAGCCTTCTCCCGACAAGACTGTCTTCAGCCACTTATGAGGGACCAATCAGAGCATCGTTTTTGCCCGCATCTCCCCCACCTCTCCCACGTGTGCCTGTGTGACTGTAATTACCCAGATAATATTTATATTCATATTCATACTGATATTTTAATACATTTTTATCCTCCACAAGAGCTTGCTTGTTATTTCTGACAGTCCTGGAGGAAAGCAGAAGATGTATTTTTATTTTTATTTTTTTTATTTGGGCGCCAGGGAAGAATCGTGGACAGCCAGCCACAGAAATAGACTGAGAGCCCCCCCCCCCCCCCCCCGACATTCTATTTCTATTGTCTGGGAGAGACACGGAAAAAAACGCTGCTAAAAAAAATCTTATCTTATCGCCGATCGCACCCCGAGCGCAAAAGCTACCGGTGGGGAAAAAAAACAAAGGAATTACACCTGCCCACTCCCCCACAGAACGAGCTCTGTGCGTTAAGAGAGGGGAAAAAAAAAATATATATATATATATATATTATAATAATAATAAAAACAGAGCCAGGACTGGAATAGCAGGAAAAGCTGATTACGCCCCGGCTCTCCAGAGGCCTTCGAGACGCGCCCCCCCCCCCCCAGGTGCAGCGACGCTCGCTTCGCCAAATATTCCCGCTAAATGTTTATCGACGCCTAGCGCCCCCTCTGGTCGCGACGTGTCGGCGCACGCGCGCACGCCGGTTTATGACGAATGGCCGGTGGGAAGAGAAGCAGGACGCGTTTCTGTCCGCTCCTCTCCTGGCGTTATCAGCCGCTGGTCCTGAAGGGCAGCGGACGGGAAAAGGGAGATTCATATCCCGCCCCCACCCCACCCCGGGGGCTCCTGTCAGGGGAAAGAACACACACACACCTGGGGAACAGGTGACAGGGGAGTCGGAGATAATGTCTCTCTCCGCTCCTCGTGCGGGGGAATCTACATTTGGGGCTGCGTCTCTATTTTTATTCTATTATTTTATTTTTTTCTGTGGTGGTGACAGTGTAGGCAATACAGAAGCAAGTCTCTCTCTCCCATGCTCTCTCTCCATCTCTCTCCCTCTTGCTCTCTCTCTCTCTCCCTCTCTTAAGCGCGTATGAAAGTATGTATAGATACACACACACACACAGACACACACTCACTCACACACACACACACACTCTCACATACACACACACACACACATACACACTCACACACACACACACACACACACACTCACACACCCGCACACACACACACACACACACACACACACACACACTCACACACACACACACACACACCTCTCTCTCTCACTCCTTCTCACCGTCCTTCAACAGGCGAGGCAAAAGCCACACAACCAGCGAAGCAACGACCGAGCTGAACCCAAGGTGTTGATTCACACAGGATACACTTACTTTACTCCCAAAAAATACGCCCCCTAGTGGTAATAATGAAGTAGCCGTACAATTTGAACGCAAGACACCCGAAGAGAAGCTTTTAACCCGTTTTTGAGCACCGCCATTTTTAGCGGTTTGTACGATAAATGGTGTCAGCCTGAACCCTTCTTTTTTTTTGTTTTCTGCAGTTTTTTTTTTTGCTGTTGCCGTTTTCACGTGGGCAAGCCATTCTGCAAGCCGTACGTAGATTAAAACACACCGATACCACGGCAACAAGGGAAATAAAACTACAGTAATAAGCCTGGCACCTTCCTCATGAATTATTCAGAAAAGTCTAAAGAAAGACGGAACCATCGTTACTGTATTTAACTCTTAATGGTGGAGCGGCTACAGTCCAGGATCGGTCTCTCCTCTTTCATCCTGACAGATGATCTCCCCCCCTCTCTCTCTCCTTCTCTCTCTCTCTCTCTCTCTCCCCCCCTCACCCCTCTCCCTCTCCCTCTCCTTCTCTCTCTCTCTCTCTCCCTCTCCCTCCCCACCCCTCTCCCTCTCCCTCTCCCTCTCCCTCTCTCTCTCATTGACATGCAGGAACAGCACTTGGTGATGTGACTCATGACTCCATCCACAAATCTCCACACTTTTATTTATAAGTGAATATGTAGATAACATGCATCAAATCTCCACACTTGCGAGTAAAGGAGCCTTTACAAAAGACAACATGCATACACACACACACACACGTATGCACACACACACACATAGACATGTATGCACACACACACACAGACACATGCACACACAGGCACATATGCCCACAAACACTCACAGACACACACATACACAAACACGAAAACAGGCACGAACTCATGCACACAAATACACACACACACACACATGCACGCATGCACGCACGCACACACACACACACACACACACACACACGCAGGCAGACACGCACGCATACACACACACACACACACATACACACACACGCGCGCACATACACATACATACACGCATGCACGCACACATACATACACACACACACACACAAATACACACATACACAACCACACAGTGTCTCTGCTGAGGGGGGCAGCGGGCAGTGGGGGGAGAGCTGTTTGGATCCTGGCATTCTCCGCTAAGCTCTGTATTAAAGCTCGGTGAGTTCTGAAGGACAGCGGCTAGCTGTGGCATCCGGGGCTCAAACTCAGACCCAGACTCAGGCGGGGGCACAGACACGGGAAGCTACAGGAGAGGCTGATTCCCCTCTCCTCTCCTCTCCTTTTTTTTTTGTTTTTCATCTTTCAATCCAGGCAGTGCAGAAGTTATTACTCACCAGGGTCAGGCGCAATCTTTTAATGCCACTCCACTCCCAGTTCCTCCGCCACTACCACCAATACCAGCCCTGCAGTACACACACGCACACACACACGTGCAAACATAAACACACACACATACACACAAACACACACACTGTCATACACAGATATACATCCCAGTTCATACATGCATACCCACGCACATGCACACGTGCACATACACACACACACAGTCATACACAGATATACATCCCAGTTCATACATGCACACACACGCACATGCACAAGGGTGCACATACACACACACAGAGTCATACACACAGATGCACACCCAAGTTCATACATGCACACAGACGCACACACACACACGTGCGCATATTTCCATAGCCTACAGACCCTGGAAAGCATGGCTGCCCTGTTCTCCACCCTTTCCACTCCTGGCGGCATTATGCGTGACATCACCGCTTCTTATCATAATTGGAAGAGCAGCGCTTAATGAAACGCCAGTGGTCCCATTCCAATGTGGGGGGGGGGGGGGGGGCGAGGGAACAAAATCAGCATAATGCACAATCTGCACATTACACACACACACACGCACAGTCACAGAGGCATTCTGTGGGAACTGCATTCCCCCCAGGTAGCCACCAACCGCCATCTGTAACAACCCATACGCAGGGCCGGCCCCCGGATTTTGGTGGCCCTTAACAAGTCTGTCGAGCGGGGGTGGGGGGGGGGTGGGGGGTGTTCGATTCTGTCGAGTGGGGGGGTGGGTGGGGGGGCAGGGGGGGTTTACTTGATAAAATCACGTTATTTACATTACATAAACATTGGCTTGTGTGGCCCCCCCTAGTGGTTGCGACCCTAAACAGCAGCATAGACCGTTTATGCCGCGGGCCGGGCCTGCCCATTCAGTCCTATGGAGCTGCTACTGGCGGGACCCCCGGTCAGCGAGATACTGGCTCACAGACTTTTTTTAAATATCTTTTTTTTTCTCCCGAATTCCAGGTGTGTCCGTCTCCCCAGCGTAGCGCCTCCAGCGTCTCAGACCCCGCGTTTGATGTCTGCTAACCGCTTCTTTTTTTATACAGGTCGGGGCATCTTTTTTTGGTTTGTTTTAAAGTCAAGCGCTGCTGGGCCAATCTAAACAAGGCCAGGCCTCCTCGGCCTCTGGCCCACTCCGCCCTGAAGATAAGATCTGCCTCTGTGTACAGCAAAGCAGCTACAACCACTCATAGCCAGAGGACAAAGAGCGTAGGAAGCATAAATATATAATATATATATATAGAATATGTGTGTGTGTGTGTGTGTGTGTGTGTACATACATTTACTGTATTTACTGAACATATCTAGTATACAGAGGATCTCTTTTGAGTTTCCATGGAAATGTGCACACATAACATATATAACAAATATAAAGTATACAGAAGTATATGTGTGTGTGTGTGTGTGTGTGTGTGTGTACAGTATATATATAGCACATATAGATGGGTGACAAATTAAAGGGTAAAACCTGAATTAATGAGTGGAGAAACATAATGAATGCAAACGCTTCCATACAGGTGTACTGCATGGCACAATTACTGTAAGCTGCTAACATCCTATCATGTTTTCATACATGCCTCTGTGACATGTATAAAAATGCTGAACAGGCCCAGCCGACCTCGATTTTGGATCAATCAAAGACCATTTGAGAGTTCAGTGGTGCAAAAACCACAGGCACTGGCCTACAGAGATTTGGGAAAAGCGATATGATCACGGTCAGATGAGTCATCCTTCACCATATCCTCCCCACGTGGGAAAGTGACAGTGTGGCGGACACCAAGAGAACGTTCCAGGCCTCCTCCTACGAGGAAACATTTCGATCCTGGGGGGCGACATGGCTCAGGAGGTAAGCCCGATTATCTGGCAGTCGGAGGGTTGCCGGTTCAAACCCCGCCCTGGGCATGTCGAAGTGTGCTTGAGCAAGATACCTAACCCCTAACTGCTAACCCCTAACGAATGAGAGGCATCAATTGTAAAAGCGCTTTGGATAAAAGCGCTATATAAATGCAGTCCATTTACCATTTATCCTGATGGGAGTGGTCTCTTCCAGGATGGCAGTGCCCCCACCCACTGGGCACGAGGGGTCACTGAACGGTTTAATGAGTGTGAAAATGAAAGCGAATCGTATGCTATGCTATGGCCTTCGCGGTCACCGGACTCTCTACCCAATTGAACACCTTCTGGGAGATTTCGGACTGAGGTGTTAGACAGAGCTCTCCACCACCATTATCAAAACACTAAATGAGGGAATATCTTTTGGAAGAACAGTGTTCCAATCCCACCAGTACACTTCCAGAGTCTTGTAGATTCTATGCCAAGCTGCATTGAAGCTGTTTTGGCAGCTCATGGTGGCCCAACACCTTACTAAGATACTTATGTTGGTTTTTCTTTTAATTTGTCGCCCGTCCGTATATACTATATATATATATATATCGTTTGAGTTTCCATGGAAACTGTGCAGGCATCTCTATCAAATAAGATTGCGGGAGGGAAAATAAAAGAGAGAGAGAGAAAGAAATAGGGGAGGGGGGGAAACATCTGAAATCGGATCGCCTGGAAAAATAAAAAATAAAAATAAACCACACCGGGGTTCCATATTTAAGTGTATCGTCGCCGAGAACAATGGAGCGGGACGCTTTTGGGAAGCGAGCCCGTGGGTCAGAGACGCACGCGGTCCCCGCTGGCAGCCGGAGCGCACCGCGCGGAATCCCACCCCGCTAACTCCCCCGCGTTCGCGTTCGCGTGCGGCGCCAGGCCAGGAGCGAAGGGAAGGGGACGCATCGCCTTGACAACGGCCCTCTCGAGAGGCTGGATGGAATTAAAGCCACGGTTCCTTTCTTTTTTTTACTTTCTTCCTTCCTTCCTTCCTTCCATCCTTCCTTCCTTTCTTCCTTCCTTCATTCCTTTCTTCCATCCTTCCTTCCTTCCTTCCTTCCTTCCTTCCTTTCTTTCTTTCTTTCTTTCTTTCTTTCTTTCTTTCTTTCTTTCTTTCTTTCTTTCTTTCTTTCTTTCTTTCTTTCTTTCTTTCTTTCTTTCTTTCTTTCTTTCTTTCTTTCTTTCTTTCTTCCTTCCTTCCTTCCTTTCTTCCATCCTTCCTTCCTTCCTTCCTTCCTTCCTTTCTTCATTTCTTCCTTTCTTCCTTTCTTCCATCCTTCCTTCCTTCCTTTCTTCCTCCTACCCAAATATTTAAAAACCAGATATTTCAAATCTGGGTGCCAGCATCAGTTTGTTTTCTCTTCTTCCTGCCGAGCGGCCTATCGGTTCCGCCTCGGCTTCGGCGGGCGACCGCGGCGGCGCGGCGCGGCGCACACAGCCTGTGATTAGCGTGCGGGTCACAGCCAGTCAGACGCTCGGCGGTAACGAACGCTCGCGCGCCGGAGTAGCAGCGACGAGCGGGCCGGCTCGTCTCTCCCTTTCTGCGGCGCGGGGGTGGATTATTAGTCTGGGGGTGGGTCGGCGACTGCGACAGCGGCGGAGCGGACTCAGAGCCATAATGGCCGCGTTCGTTCTGGACCGAGGGAGAGGAAGAAAGCAACGAAGTGGCAGTTATTTATTTTTTTTTCGTTTTTTGGTTTTTTTTCTCTCGCAATATTTCGGTCGCATCGTCGTTAGTGAAGCCAAATGAATCTGTGTTCAAATTACGGAGGGGAAAACAGCCCTGCAAAACCTGTCATTCGGGTAATAGTTTTGTGCGTGTGTGTGTGTGTGTGTGTGTGTGTGTGTGTGCGCGTGCGTCTGTGTCTGTGTGCGTTTGGTGATAATTATTCTGGCTCAGCGGGGATTTGAAAGACGTGGAGTAAGTATCTCACAATCTCACTTTACGCTCTAGAAAAGAAAAAACCACCACAACAGCGTTTACACAACAGGACTCTTTCTGTAGAGTAGAGAGAGTAGACGCTACACATTCCGTTCAGCCCTCAAGGTCACCAGTGGTCCTTGAAGCGGCAAGACTCGGAATGACAACATTGTGGAAAATTTCGTACCTGGAAAGAGGATTGTCGGCTGGCAGCTAAGCCCCCCCCCCCCCCAACACCTCACCTAAACCCCCCCCTGGGGGGCCCTGTTTTGCAGATAATCACTGTAATTCCACGCCTTATGCCTTCCCCCCGAACCGTTTCCCACTTTTCCTGGATGACCAGCGCAGCGTGAAACCACCGAGCTTTTCTCACTTTCAGACTCCAATCCCCCCCCCCACCCCCCCCCCCCCCCTCGCTCGCCCCGTTTCCCCCTGCGTAGCCCCGCGGACTCCGCCCCGCGTTCCCCCCCCCCCCCCCCCCCCGCCGTCTCTTATTCACAGTTATTATTCCCTGCCCCCGATCGAGCAGGACGCCCGTACGGACGGGAATAATTCGAACCCATTTTTTTTTTTTTCTCATTCCCTTTTAAAGGTCAGTGTCCTCAAGAAGGAACAAACTCCTGAAATTCTGTAATTTCACATGATTCACTACTCAATTTCTCTCTCTACCTCTGTCTCTATATCTCTATCTCTCTCTCTCACACACACACACGTGCACATGCACGCACACACACACACACACGCCCCTACACACGCACACACGCACATGCACACACACACACACGCCTACACACACACATACACCCCTACACACACACACACTCACACACACACCCACACACGGGCACATGCACGCACACACACACGTGCACATGCACGGGCACACACACACACACACACACCCCTATACACGCACACACACACACCCCTATACACGCACACACACACACACAGACCCCTATACACACACACAGCCACATGAATCACAGCAGCTCTTTAAAAAGCAGCACAGCCCTTGAAGTCGTTTCTTTAAAATGTGAACCATGCTCAGATGGAAGACTGCAATCTCTCCGAATTTCACGAGGAGAGCAACGCACCGCCCCTGGCCCACAGCGAGATCACTAGCACCATATCACAGCCACCGGGGGTAAAGGGGCCAGGGGCGAATGTAGTGGGGTACATGTTAAAACTGCCAACGACAAGTTGCACTGTCTCAAGCAGTCCATAGGGCGACAGAATCTCAACCCATATGCTAATGCCGCCCGTCCCCGTGCAGCCGGGGGAGGGGGAGGTTGGGTCTGTCCCCCACCGTGGCAGTTTCAGTACTGTGGTCCCATCCTCTGTCTGTAACCCTCTCTGCCCTCCCCCTCCACCGCCCACCCCCCCCAGGTCTGAAAAAAGTAGAAAAAAATACAAAAGGAGGAGAGACTCTCTGCTCTTCTTTAAAAAAAAAAATTAAAAAAAAAAAAAAACGGAAAAGTGCTTTCCCCTCCCGCTACCCGGTCTAACCTCTGCATCACTCCACACTGCCGATAAAGCAACGTGCTGCTTCACACTCATACACATTCACACCTGGGAGCTGCCTAGTAAAGCCACAATCCTCTATTATTGGCCACTGAGCAGCTCCACTGGAGGGAGAGAACATTTTTCTTTTTAGCCAATTAAATCAGGGGATGATTAGGTGGCAAGTTTTTTGCGAGAGCCAGATCTGAGATTTTAGCCAGGACACCGGGGAACCCCCTACTCTTTACGAATAGTGTCACGGGATCTTTAATGACCACAGTGAGTCAGGACCTCGGTTTAACGTCTCATCCGAAAGACGGCACCTCCTACAGCACAGTGTCCCCGTCACTGCACTGGGGCATTGGGGTTTATTTGACCAGAGGGAAGATTGCCCCCTGCTGGCCCGCCAACACCACTTCTAACAGCAACTCAGTATTCCCTGGTGGTCTCCCATCCAAGTACTAACCAGGCCCACACTTGCTTAGCTTCAGCCAGTTGGCAGGAGCAGAGTGCGTGGTTGTAAGGCTGCTGGCATTAAAACTGTGAGAAACCGTCGTCGTTTGTGACCGGCTACAACCCTGTCATAGTTTGAGGTTATCTGCAGAGGCACCCCCCCCCCTCGCCACCCCCACCCTCTTGGCTGGCCCCTCAGGCGGGGGGTAATAGGGTTCGGACTGACCCCTAATTCATCTTGAATGCGTCATCATCCGCGAAAAGTGCTGAAAACGTGTGCGGAAGCGGCGTCTTGTGCTCCCAGCACGGTCGCCATGGCGCAGCGGTCCAATCCATCACCGTGACCCTATCCGCAAATCTTAATAACTACTGGCACCCACAATGCAACAGACAAGAGCATATCCTCCCTGTCCGCAGCCGCATGATGTATGGATGATGCTGAGGGTATCGGTATGGCGAACATAGTGTGTGTGTGTGTGTGTGTGTGTGTGAGCATGTATGTGTGAGCATGTATGTGTGTGTGTGTGTGTGTGTGTGTGTGTGTGAGTGAGTGTGTGTGAGAGAGAGCATGTGTGTGTGTGAGCGTGTGTGTGTGTGTGTGTGTGCATGTGTGTGTGTGTGTGTGTGTGTATGTATGTGAATGTGTGTGTGTGTGACTGAGCATGTGTCTGTGTGTGTATGTGTGTGAGCATGTGTGTGTATGTGTGTGTGAGCACGTGTGTGTGTGCGTGTATTTGTGAACGTGTGTCTGCATGCATGTGTGTGTGTGTTGGTTTATGAGGCCAATTTACCTGAATGCACACATACGCTATGAGGATGCTATTATATTCCATACGCTATTGGAATATAATGTTCTTAAAATTCCAGCAGCATAAAATCAATCTGTGTGTGCATGCCTGTGGGGGTAGTAAAACTTTATCAGTGGGGTTGTTTACATCAGCTTCAGCCGCTGTTAAGATTCATATTCCACTGGCCAGCACACACTTTAGTCCTCCAAAATGTGAGCTACTCAAACATGAGAATGACACCCTTGCTGTCTGAGGTTATTTTATTTTACTTCGCCAACTGAGAACTACGTTGGCTTTTGCAGTGACAACTTTGATGAGTATGATGGGTAGCAACAAGAGAGATTGTTTAGCCAATCATATGCGGAGTGAGATTAGATGTGGAGAGCCTGTTTTTGTGGGAATTTAGCCAGGACGCCAGGGTTAACTCCCCTACTCGTTCAGAAGCCCCAATGGGATCATTACTGACCACAGTGAGTCAGGACCCTTTTGCCTTCTCGTCCGGACAGTGGTGCCATCTATGTCACAGCACCACATTGCCGCCATGGGATATTAATTTTCTTTTTGGGTCTGAGGGAAGACTGCCCCCTACTGGCCCACTAGCACCCTGCTGAGCAGGCGGCCTGCAGCAACTTCGCACGGACGAGCAGACCAAGTCAAAAAACGAGTTCGGCATTCTTGGCTCTCCTGTCAACATCCGGCGGACTTCCACAATAAAACAGAGTATCTGCCGATCTTGTGCAGAGACCATAGCGGAACTATAAAATATTGTTAAATGTGAAAATGGGGTTTTTTCCTCAATTTTCGCTAAGTCTCAATTATTAACAGTGAGGTGCGCGGACGTCCGGATGAGACGTCTTGTAATCTTTCGTTCCGGATACACGGGGGACGTCCCACAGACAAGACAACGACGTTTCACGGACAATCGAACGGGCGCGGTTTTCTCCAGAGGGACCTCGCTTTCCCCGCGAGGTTTCCTGCCCAGGCGCTAACCGAGCCCGCGCGTGCTCAGCTTCAGCAGCTTGGCGGGAGGGAGGGAGAGAAAAGGGTGCTGGGCGGGACGGCCCGCTGGCTGTTACGATTTTGAACAAACGGCAGGAAGACGGGGCGATAAGCTTTCAGAGCCGAACCGGGGGTCCTTTACGACGGCTCGTAATCCGCCCGTGTCTCCGTGTCATATTTATCCCTTCCTGCCCCCCCCCCCCCCGCCTCCCCCCCCCCTCGTTTCCTTGGATGCTGCGGACGGGACCTCCCCGCGGGCCTAATTGTGTCCCTTTTTATTTCCGCTGGTGGGCGAGAAAAAATAAATAAATAAAAAAGTAGTCTCTGATGAAAGGTGTTTCCTGAGCCCGAACGGCCAAACAGATCTAACTCCTTTCAGACGCCGCTAAGCTTCTCAAATTGGGCCCCAGATTAGATTGCTCAGGGAGAAGGTTCCCCCCCGCCCCCCCCCCGCCCCCCGCCGGAGCGGAACTGGCCGGGCATTCATTAGCGGGGCCGGGAGTAATGAGGCGTCCCGCGCGTTCGCCGCTCGGTCCTCCCCGCGCCGTAAAATTGAATCCGCGCCGCGGCGCGGCGGAGGAGCTAATGACACAATAATGAGCAGCCGCGCTGCCCCCTTCTCCCCCCCCCTCCACCCCCCCCCCCTCCGCCCCCCTCCACCCCCCCCCCCCCCCCTTCGCCCCCGATCAAGAGGCGCGGTGGCGAAGGAAAACACGAGAATTATGGAGCCCCCTAACTGCCCCCCCGCCCCCGCCCCCCCACACACACACACACACCATCCGTCACCACGGGAACCTCTGGAGAAGCAATGGAGAAGCTGTGCATCTCCTCCTCCTCCTCCTCCACCACCCCCCCAGCCCCCCCCCCCCCCCCCTCTCAGCTCCAGTGACAACGAACGCTCGCGGTTCCATAATAAGTGATGGGAGATGAAAAGCCTTTTAGATCGCGTCCTCCTACCCACGGGGGCACCTGACTGCGCGCTGCCTTTCAGTAGAAGGTCAGGGCGCAGTCGGTGCCATAACACTGGGAAGCGGGGGGTGGGGGTTCGGGGTTGGGGGAGGGAAGGCAAGGAAGGGGGGGCGGGACTCCTGTCCTAAATGACTTTTGACATTTCTGGCTCTGGCTCTCTCTGGCTCTCTCTCTCTCTCTCTCTCTCTCTCTGTCTCCGGGGGGGGGTGGGGGGGGGGGGGGAGGGGGGTATCTTCCCTTGTCATCCCCAAAGATTCCGTTGCTCGCTTGCCCCCTGCCGCACCCCAAAGCTCGCGGACTACGCTGCGTTCCGCGCACCTCCACCCTCCCGACGAAGACGACGAATCGAGACGCGTAACGACGGCGTGGATTCTGCACCGTTACCGTTCCCCACCGAGACGAACGCTCGCACGCGAAAGCAAGACCATGTGACTTCCCCGCCGGTCCGAGCCGCGGCTGCCTTCTGGCTCTGGATCTTGGCTGCCATCTTGAGGTCACTGCGATATGACAGCCTGCCCGGCTCATCTAGACCCGATGCTCAGGATCAGCCACCATTTTCCTTTGGTGAAATTTTTTTTTTGGGGGGGGGGACTCTGAACCAATTGTAATAGTTAGGAGAGATCTTTTCACAGCTGCATCTTTGATTATAGCCAACTGTGCAGTCTACTGTGCAGGTTAAAAATCTATATATACAAGTGTGTGGAATTCAGAGAAAACAATTAGTCCTGTATCACAGAACACAAGATAATCCTCTTAAGGTTTTTTTTTAAAAAATGCTGTTCATTTGAATCAAAGTAGTATTTCAGACTTCAAAACCCCTTCCTCCAAAAAAATAAACAAAATAAATGTATATATACACTCACCGGCCACTTCATTAGGTGACAGGAGTGGCACCCGGTGTGGTCTTCTGCTGCTGTAGCCCGTCTGCTTCAAGGTTTGACGTGGTTCGACGTGCGTTCAGAGATGCTCTTCTGTATACATCGATTGTAACGTGGTTGAGTAACTGTTGCCTTTCTATCAGCTCGAACCAGTCTGGCCATTCTCCTCTGACCTCTGCCATCAACAAGGCATTTTCGCCCAGAGAACTGCTGCTCTTTGGATATTTTCTCTTTTTCGCGCCATTCTCTGTAAACCATAGAGATGGTTGTGCGTGAAAATCCCAGTAGATCAGCAGTTTCTAAAATACTCAAACCAACCTGTCTGGCACCAAGAACCATGCCACATTCAAAGTCACTTAAATCACCTTTATTCCCCATTCTGATGCTTGGCTTGAACTTCAGCAGATCGTCTTGACCATGTCTACATGCCTAAATGCATTGAGTTGCTGCCACGTGATTGGTTGATTAGATATTTGCGTTAACGGGTGCAGTTTGCAGTTGAACAGACAGACCTAATTAAGTGGCCAGTGAGTGTATACATTTTATTTATTTTATTTATTTTTGTGAGTGCTGTCACGTTTTTCACGTGAAAGGAAAACTAACCCAGGGAGGGGCTGTACGGGGGGGGGGCTGTACGGGGGAGCTGTACGAGGGGGGCATGCCCAAAAGAGTCATATCTCCTCTGTGTGAGTCAGCGCTACAGGGGGGCTGTTCTTCAGCCTGTGTTTTGGCTCCACGGTGCTGCTTTGGAGCCTGGCCCGGACGGGCACGCACGACTCACACACCCCCCCCCCTTCCCCCCTCCCTCCCTGCCTCCCCCTTCCCCCCTCTTCCTCATCCTCCTCCTCACGCAGAGCAGCTTCTGGGCTGTGGACCTCCAGCTGAGCTCTGCCTCTGACCCCTGGACCCGTCCCGTCCCGGTTCAGCGAGGGGGGTGGGGTGGGGGGGGGGGGGGGGGTGGACGCTGAACATGGCGCTCGTGGAAGCGAGGGAACATTCCGCCGCTTCGCCGTCTCCAGAGGCTTCGCGGACGATCGGCCGTAGCCGCGGACGAGCGCGTCACGGCCGGGGAGCCTCGACGACAACGACAAAAATCGCGTTTCCGTGTATTTAAATATTTATTTCGTTTAACCGAGCGGCAAAAACTGAGAGCTCGGTTCTCTCTGGCGAGCGATAACGCGGGAAATGTGGGCGGGAATGCGAGGGATTATGTAGCCAATCACATCATACGTACTGCGAGATATGTATGATGTGATTGAATATTGAATGAATATTGAAATATTAATTTTAATATATGTATGCACCTATACGGTCACCACACCAGATGAGGGGGGAGGAGATGGATCTGCCCCTTCTAAGTGAGTTCCCTACCACCCCCCCCACCCACACACAGAGCAGCCAAACACCAATTTAGGAGTTCACTGCAAGGCCTCGCACTGAGGACTGAAAGGACAATCAGTTCCTTTTATAAATCCACCCCCCTGCCCCCGCCACCCCCCCCCCCCCCCCCCTTCCAATCCCCATCAGAAAGGAACTCATATCATAAAACTGTAGTTTAATTTCATCTACAAGACTCATTCAAAGGGCCAGACAATTTCAGCAAGGAAAACGAGGGGAAAATCAGTTCAGCGTCGCCATGGCGCCCTCCTCATCGCCCCCCCCCACCCCCCCACCCCACCCACCCTCCCCACCCGAGAGTCACCTCAGGTTCATTCAAGGTCGTGGAGGAAACATCGCCACACAGTAAAACGTCCGATGTTAATCCAACTCCAACGTATCCACGGTGGGATGAAAATGTGCTCCATTAGAGGTGAAATAACACCGGACATTTTTACTGGGTACGTCTGTGGCACGAGCGAGCGTTGGGGCTCTTTATTTTGGGGGGGGGGGGGCGCACGCTGGCGGGACGGTGCATTGGCCGAGGCCCGGTGGCCATTTGACATTTCTGTGACATTTCCAGCCGCGTCCCCCCTCGATGCGTCTCAGACACACGGCCAGCGTAACGGAGTGCGATCGCTTTATGAAACCCCGGCCGCCTCCCGCGGAAAGGCACTAACCTTTTACAGTGCGAGCGAGAAAAATAAAACAAAATATGAAATATAAAATATAAAAAAACAGGCAGTGGCGTCCGCGCGTCTGTGGCCTTTCTCCCCCGCGGTGTGACATCGTAACGTCCGTCCCGCTGGCCGTGAGCCCCCGTGCCGTGTGGAGAGAGCACGGGATTAATCCGGACAGGTGTGAAATAATAATAATAATAAAAATAAAAATAAAAATAATAACGCTCTTTTAAATTAAAACGGGACGGCGAAGTCGCTTTACGATAGCGTCCGCCTCCGCCATTCGGAAGAGACGACCGGCGGAAAAGCCTGATCAGTCCTTGTACTGGAGCGCAGGGAAAGGGGGGGCGGGGAGGGGGGATCCCAAAACCAGACACCTGCCGCCAATGATGTCGGTCACTTCCTGTCATGTGACACAAGTCGCTGGGTTACGGTACTAATTGCACTAATTTAGTCAGGAAAATGGCGAGCATCGTTGGGCTGGACGGCCTGTCCTCGTCCTTACGTCATGTCATGTGGTACCTGCATCGGGACCAGACGCACGCGTGGACAATAACGACAGGTAAATTAATAAGGGCTGTTTGTTTCGCATTTCTACGGTTCCTACTCCAGCTGAAGACTTCAGTAGAAGGACGATAAGTGGTGTTGCTGCAAAAACTAATTTTTTTTTTTTTTTTTTTTTAAGCAATAATTCTTCCTGGAGAGAGAACTCCACAGGTGATCCCTGTTTAAACCGTCATGCTAAGTGCCGCCCGCGCGCACACACACACACACACACACACACACACACACACACACGCCGGTCTCATTTCTCCTCCCGCTGTAGAGTGGGAAGCGTCGGCGGGTTCCCCGACGCAGAACGGCGACGGCGGCCATCTTATTGACCTCCCAATCAGCAGACTAATGAAGCACATTAGCCCGGGACACGGACATAAAACACCCGATCCCGTGATTAAGCGCTCCTCCCGCGGTTCAGCTCCGTCAAACCGCCGTGCGGTCGGCCTGGACCAATCGCAAGCGCTTAAATTACGTTTATGAGCGAGCGCGCCGATTCCCCCCCCCCCCCCGCTCCAACTCCGAGATCATCGCACCTCAGACGCATGATTCACGTCGTTCTCTCTCTCTCTCTCTCTCTCTCTCTCTCCTCACGCTAGCTAGCCCAGCCTCCCACCCCCACCTGGGCTCGTTGCATGGGCATGCGGTTAGGGTTAGGGTTAGGGTTAGGTTACAGTTCAGACCACCCACTTTGTGAAAGTCCAGCTAAAAAGAAATTTTAAAAATACATTATTGGTCATTACCCTTTATTTAAATTTTTTAAAAACCATAGTATTCATGTTTTATCACACGTATAGCAGTAACGTAAATGATGATCATTAATCTTTATCGCGAAGTGAATAGCCCCCTATTTTAAACATTTTCTTGACTACATTTCTGACTGCTGTTTTATATATATATATATATATGTATATATTTTTTTTTCCAACAAGAGAAAATCTAGCCCCAGGCTTCCAGAGACAGCAAAAAGAGGCGATTCCCAAAATTCGGATCGCAAGCGGGATGATTAAGGGAAACGAAAAAATGCACAGCAAGCTTCCCTCCTCCGAATTCCCGCTATTTATAGCTTACAAGGACATCGGGGTAGCCGTTCGGTGAAATATAGATTTTAAAAGAAATGACACGAAAAGCATTTTCTTCAGATAATAATAAAAGCGATTGCGGAAAATGCAGGCCCCCACTTTCGTGGTTTCCTTGCGAAGGTCAGGCTTAGCCGCGGGGGCCAGGAACGGGTAGATTTACACTACAGAGCGCAAGGCGGGAGCAGCAAGCAGGCTAGTGATTTAAGTCGAGCGCCGCGGTAGATCAGAGCTACAGTTTGCTGAATCTCTATATGCTGTAACTCCAATGAAAAAGGGAGAGGATGGTACAAGGGGGAGGGGGGGGGGTGAGGAGGGAGGGGGGCGGGGGGGTCATTTTTTGTTGTCTCCATGGTCAAATCCAGGGGGCATCTATCAGTATAACTTGCAGGAACGCAATTTCAGTCCTTACTGGCCTTGATAAGAAAACGGAATTGAAATTCGTCAATTTGAGCAGGCTGTTTTTGTGGAGTGGGGGGTGGTGTGTTGGGGGGGTGGGGGTGGGTGGTCAGAGATTGAAATAAAGAAATTCAAGGAGACGTCTGCGAGGAGATGATGCAAGGAGACAGTTGTTATGAGAAATGTATTTCACTGCAAAAACGTCAAAGCACGTAACGATAGTAACATGTATCCCAGAAGTGAAAAAATTCAAAATTCACAACTGACCATTTCCTGTGTTTACAACCCAATGCAAATATTTGTTCCACCTTTTGCACTAATTGAATACCAAACCATAACCCTAATCCTAACCATAATTCTAACCCAAAACATGAAGTCTACGCCAAGGAGTCAACTTGAATGAGATAAAAAAAAGATTTTATGTCTTTTTTCAGATGGACAGGAAATTATTTGAATTTAACAGCCACTGTCATTAAAATGTTTTATTTTTGTGCAAGACAATGGTCATTTTTCTGACCATCTGACCAAAATATTGAATATTTTCACCGTAGTCAAAGTCACGGGATTGTGTCACGTATGTGGAGATGGGAATGTCAGCATCCCCACCAACCACTCACGCACACGCGCGCACACACACACACGCACACACACACACACACGCATGCACGCACACACACACCAACACACACACGCATGCACGCGCACACACGCGCACGCACGCACGCACGCACGCACACACACACACAGACATACACACACACAGTCAAACTGACACATACAAACCGTCCCCTTTCCTGCCTGAAAGCTCCACAGAAATAATTGTACTGCGGTTGTTTTCTTAAAAGCGGGAAGTAGCAGCAGCAGGCCTGGGAGTGTTTGTCAGCGGAACGGTGCATCTGTACACTGCTGTCAGTAAGACGCAGTGCAGTACCTCTCTGGGGCTGGGGGGGGACGGGGGGGGGGGGGGTCTGCTTTGGATATAGTCCCCAGCAGTTTTCTTGCTAGTGCTGATTACTCAGTACAGCTTCACACTGGAGTAAGCACTGAGTTTTTTTATTTATTTATTTATTGTTGTTTTTGGGTTTTTTTTTTTTTTTTTTTTCCCCTGTGAGCGGGGTGGATGCGACAAGACAGATTTTTGTATTTGCGTTACGGTGAGCTCCACGCAGGGAGGGTTCTCGTCTGTGTTTATCGAGCTGCCGCACGAATGAATTATTCACGCTAACGACGTGCTAATCCAGCGCGCGGCGGCTGAAAGACGGCGGAGTGCGGCGGTCGGCCCGCCGAACCGAGGGGACGTGGAGAGGGAGACGAGAAACGCAGCTCTGCCTCACGGGGGCTTCGCGTGCCAGACTACCACTCGCTTATTTATCGTTTCGTCACCTGTAGGGAAATCCGTCCTGCAACTCTGCAGAGAAAAAAAAAAGGGTGGCAAAAAACGGAGTAAGTGCAACGTGCCGCTGCGTAGCACCACCAGTGGATGCGTTGCCATACGCAACAGGACTGCGGGATCTGTACGGTCTTTACCAAGCAAGGGATTACTCATCGTTCTGTGAAGTGCATTCTGAAGGCCAAAAGGAAGAACACTGCCTAGTGACACTGTTTAGTAACACACAGTAAAGGAGATGTCTGTAATGTTCAGGCAGCTCGGTGGTGGAGTGGTAATGGAGGAGATGTCTGTAATGTTCAGGCAGTTCGGTGGTGGAGTAGTAGTAGGGGGGTGTCTGTAATGTTCAGGCAGCTCTGTGGTGTAGTGGTAGTAGGGGAGATGTCTGTAATGTCTGAGCAGTGTAATGGTAGTAAAGGAGGTGTCTGTAATGTCTGAGCAGTGTGGTGGTGTAGTGGTAGTAGAGGAGGTGTCTGTAATGTCTTGGTGGTTCAGTGGTAGTAGAGCAGGGTGGCAGTGTAGTATAACAGGTAAGGACCTGGCCTTGTAACATAAAGGTCGTAGGTAAGATTCCTGTGTAGAGCGGTACTGTTGTAACATTTAAACTTTTCAGGAGCTGCTGGATGGCTCATTCGGTTAATAAATCACACTGTGCACTGAGTGGAGGAGCCCCAAGGTCTCCGTTTGGACCCATGCTGAATAGAATTTTATTTTATTTACTTATTTATTTCGTTATTAGTCTAAAGACTGAATGTTTGTGAGGGCATGTCATGTAGTGCAATATGTGTATTTTGAGTCTCTTTTTTTTTTGGTCCGCAGCCTTTAAAATGCTCGATTTGTGCCCTGGTGTTCTGTATATTTTTTTTTTTTTTTTAAAGAAAAAGAAAAAAGAAAATCCTGAATGTTCACCACTCACAGGACAAGGACTACCAGCTGAAAAAAGAATCTTAAAAATGCCAAATGTCAAGACAGGTTCAGATGGCATCGGGCCTTGTGCGAAAAGAAAAAAAAGTTTTCAAGTTTAACTAAATCTAGGTCAGGCTTGAAAATAACTGGTTCATGGACAACAGACACAAAGCGGAAACCAGCAGCAGCCCAGACGCAAAAAGACCTGTAGAAAGAGGGAAGCATCGAGCACTAAAAGCGGCCTCCATTTTACTGCATTCACTACAGACTGGTGTGCTGCTAATGTGCTGATTATGCTATTCAAACCGCATCGATGGTAACATATTAATATGTTATTATATTATATATTAAAGTATGCGTTTAGAAGTTTTCCGAAGTGCTCTGGCGTTTAATAAATCCTTTTCACGGAGAAAGAATAAATCAAGAGGAAATCTGCCAATGCGTCGCGGGTATTAAAATTACATGCAATACGGCGTGCTTATGCTAACTTCCTTCTCCTCCATTCGTTTCCAGCAACATACCCAGCAGCCCCGAGACGCACGCCCCCCCACCCCCGCCCCCGCCCCCGCACACTCCGCGCTGCCAAACTGCCCTGCACAGGCCGTTAAATTCTGCATGTTGCAATTAAGCTCGACGCAGTCAGCCGTCGGAGCGTGGCGGGGTGGGGGGGGGCGGGGGGGGGGACATCGCAGGATGCACCCCCCCCCTCCCCCCGCAGCTTCGGCTGGCTGTCACTCTTCGTCAGGGTCTTCGTCGCATTTCCTCGTCGCATGCCTCTTTCACGCCTTTCAGGCTCGGAGACGGCGGACGGCATGGCGGAAGCTCGTGGACGGGGGGGGGGGGGGCGGACGAGGGGGGGGGGTGATCAGACAACGGCGGCAATTAAGCGGCGAGGCTGAGGCGGTGGCGTACGCGTCACAGAAACCAACCCGCGGCAGCTGCGGCTTTCCGGGACAGTCGCGATTGTAGCGGTAAGGCCACGCGTCCTCCGACAGGAAGTGAGCAAAGCCACGCGTCCTCCGACAGGAAGTGAGCAAAGCCACGCGTCCTCCGACAGGAAGCGAGCACAGCCACGCGTCCTCCGACAGGAAGTGAGCAAATCCACGAGTCCTCCGACAGGAAGTGAGCACAGCCACGCGTCCTCCGACAGGAAGTGATCAAATCAACGCGTCCTCTGACAGGAAGCGAGCAAAGCCACGCGTCCTCCGACAGGAAGTGAGCACAGCCACGCGTCCTCCGACAGGAAGTGAGCACAGCCACGCGTCCTCCGACAGGAAGTGAGCACAGCCACGCGTCCTCCGACAGGAAGTGAGCACAGCCACCTGTCCTCCGACAGGAAGTGAGCAAAGCCACGAGTCTTCCAACAGGAAGTGAGCAAATCCACACGTCCTCCGACAGGAAGCGAGCAAAGCCACACGTCCTCCGACAGGAAGTGAGCAAATCCACACGTCCTCAAAAAGGAAGTGAGCAAAGCCACACGTCCTCCAACAGGAAGGATAACCAATCAGATTAAAGATCCGACGTGTCAGCTGTCCCCCACAGACCGCAGAAGAATTTATACTTCAGGCCCAGAGCAATTGTCTCGCTCTCCGTGTCTTTTACAGCCGCACAGAACAGATGTGCAGAGCAGCTCATAAGATGACCCCCCACACTCAGGCCTTTTAAAAAGAGAACTTCATTTAATTTTAATTTCTTTTTTTCTGTTCTTTCATTTTTGATTATTTCACCAGGAAATTAAGCGTAAAAACAGAAAGTTCAATACACAATCATTTATTCTTATAAATAATCTAGGCCCAACTCAGTCAAACATCTTGCATTCAATCCATATATGGAAAAAAAAATGATCTGGGGATTCATGAATAGAAAAGTCAGACAGCACTCAAATGCACTCAAAACGCTTCAAGACTTTCCTGTTTATTAATTTTCAAGTTCAATGCATACAAACGTCTCTGCACTTGCCCTCATTGGAGTGCCTGACGTTGCCAGGGGTAATGAGAGAGACCGGTTTCAGATGCTACCCAGCAAGATCTGTGGGACTTTTCTGATATATTAACCCTTTGAAGGGCAGGTTTTTTTTGTAATGTTTCTTTTTTTTTAATCATTGGCAGTCAACATCAGTGTTCTAGAACTCCACTGCTTTCAATTACCATGGTTACATCAGCGTTAGAATGTTCAGTTCGGAACACTGCGATCACATGTGTGTGATGTCACACCTCAGAGGGTTAACCAGTTTTGGTTATTAATAAATAAGCCATTTGTGCTTGATCTCACACAAGCGCGTTCAGCTGATGAAGGGGGAGGGGGGAAAAAAAGGCAAGCCTCACAGTTTTCCCACTAACCCGGATGTTTTAAATGTCACAGATTTTAAGAGGGTTCCTCTTGCTCTGCGGAGCGACTCTTCTAGGGCCGCGTGGAATGACGGGCGGTGGAATCGATAGGCCGCCATCGCCGGGGGGGTGGGGTGGGGGGTGCTCGGCTCTTTCTCCACGTTCATTTCCAGCTCGCCGTGTATCTGTCACTCCGCGAGGCGGAGCTGCGGGAACTTATTTCTGCCGAAATGGTAGTTTGCCTTTCTTCCACCCCCCCCTCCCCGCCCCACCCTCACCCCCAATCGCCCCATCCCCCAACCCCCCCACCCCCAGAGAATTGTGCTGAGTGGACGCTTTCAGCATCTGCTGCTGGGGGGTTGGGGGTTGGGGGGTTTGGGGGAGGGGGGAACGTGTCAGAGAGAAGTTTATTTTTTACCGGCCTATAATTCCCCCTCTCTGCTTTGCCTCTGAGGTCTATACAGCGTATGTGCTGAGATGGAATTCACTGTGTTTGCCGTTTATTTGTGCTGCTAGATACATTCTGAACTATTCTTTCTTTTAGTTTAATTGTACTTCCTTAAATGTCGCTCCTTGCAATTTTGCCAAAGCAACCAGACACAGGTACGCAGATAAATTTACTTCACCCAAATCCTTTTGCCCATATTTGGCCATCACTAAAAATCTTCCAACATGATGCATGGACTAAATCCACCTCTTGGTGATGTACAAAAGCTATATATCGATTTGTGGATGATTTCAATTGAATAAAAACATAATAAATAATTTCAAGATGTATGTTTTTTTTTTCTACAAATTGTTTAGTAAACGGGAGAAACCACAGAACACAAAGAGTATGGATTTTTTTAGGAGTATTAGGCAGCCCTATACATCTACAATAAGGGAGAATTCAACTCTCAGTAAGTCAGCTTTTTTTTTTTTTTCTTTTTTTTGTATTTTTGCAATTGTGCCACGGTGCCTTAGCACTTAGCACTGACTTTGTCAGCCGGAGCCACTTCAACCTCTTTGGATTTCGCTAGTGTTAAGGCACCGAGTCCGTGGTGTTAATGAATTAACTGCAGTCTGAAACCCGGCGTGTATTACTGCAGGGGCCCCTCTCATCCAGCTGGTTACCCACGGAAAAAAGGGACGAGAAGTGGGAGGCAGGAAAGAGGGAGGGACGGAGAATGAGAGAGAGAGAGAGAGCGAGACAGACAGAAAGGAAGAAAGAAAGTGCGTTCAGAGGAATATCAATCTTGAAGAAAAGAAAAGAAAAGAAAGGAATGCATGAAATGACATGGGGGAAAAAAAAAATAATTCAGTCGCGGCTCTTCCAAACTGTCAGAACCAAAGGTGCAATTACCCTGGGCCTGATGGTTTGAAAATTGGAGGCGTACTCTGCGGATACTGTTGTGTAACCAACACAACCCTGGACAGAGCAGCACAGCAGACTACTCTATGCATGCTGTTGTGTAATCAACACAGACCTGGACAGCACAGCACTGCAGACTACTCTGTACATGCTGTTGTGTAATCAACACAGACCTGGACATTACATTACATTACATTACATTACAGGCATTTAGCAGACGCTCTTATCCAGAGCGACTTACACAACTTTTATTACATAGCATTTTTACATTGTATCCATTTATACAGCTGGATATATACTGAAGCAATGCAGGTTAAGTACCTTGCTCAAGGGTACAACGGCAGTGTCCTTACTCGGGAATCGAACCCGCGACCTTTCGGTTACAAGCGCAGTTCCTTACCCACTGTGCCACACTCCGTCCCACACTCTGGACAGAGCTGCACAGCAGACTACTCTGTGCATGCTGTTGTGTAATCAACACAACGCTGGACAGAGCCGCACAGCAGACTTGTCACCGTGAGTGTAACCATGGCAGCCGGATTCACAGATTACACGCGCCCACCAGACGCCTTGCTCCTGCGTTCTCTCTGCTACTCAAAGCAGGAGTTTTCAGTGCCATGCAACAGAAGATAATATCCATTACCACTGTTAACGTTGGTCATATTTCGGTTCAGAATATCCATTACCACTGTGTTAACGTTGGTCATATTTCGGTTCAGAATATCCATTACCACTGTGTTAACATTGGTCATATTTCGGTTCAGAATATCCATTACCACTGTGTTAATGTTGGTCATATATCACAGTACAGAATATCAAACACTTGCTGTTCGTTAAGGATTGAACTGTGATGTCTTATCTCTAGCTGGATGCAGCGAAGTCCATCGGCCACTACTGAGCCAGCAACTAGAAGTAACTAGAGTTCACAATTAATGTAAAATTAAGTTTTTCCTCATTTCAAGTTTTCTGTTCGGATATTAGATTGTAAACAGGAATTTATACAAAGTGTACCATTCATTATTTACAGGATAAATTAGAGACGCTGAGAGAATGAAAGTTGTTATTATTTGCTGGGAAAGCTATCAAACCAGAATGCAATATTCACTTGAGGATAGTGCCAAAAAGCCAAAAAATAAATAAAAAAATAAAAAAGATTTAAGCACGACGCCTTCTCTAAGCAACATGTCTGTGCTTTGAGTTTGGTAGTGCCTTTTCTTGTTGTGTGTGTCATTGCAATGACCTTGGGAGTTCAGTTCTGAAAGATAATAATAAAAACTGATCTCTAAAACACACTCCACATCTCCTGTGTGTGTAACAGAAATAAAAAACACTGCCCCCCAGCATGTCTGCTTCCCCAAATAAATTTTAAAAAAGGCCCACAAGAAACACTTTATGGTCGCATTTGTCCTTTTAAATCACAGAGTTTGAAATCGTTAGACATGGAAGAATGTCACTTTGAGGACCGAAAACACGAATCCTTCTATAGAAGTGCAGAGTTTTGAAAGTAAACAGAGAAGTCTCCAACTGAGAAGAAAATTAGAACAATTTTAGTATCTCAAATAAAAAACAATGTACCTCAAAAAAAAAACACTTTATGGTATAAAAAAAAAAAAAAGGTTTATGTGACAAAATAATTACGGAGCTTGTTTAAAACAGCTTGCAGCTTCGTGGTTTTCTTCTTTCTGGGGCGAATGGTGCGCGGCGGGACTGCAGTTCATTCTGAATGACAAGCCGAAAAAATGTTTTGGTTTGTTCGGTCAAATTATTTGTTTTAAAGCAAAACTTTGGAGTTGAACTTTAGCAACAGACACTTCATAGAAATCACACAGGTAAGGAAGGGTGAGAGGGAGACCACAACACTAACAAGCAGGGCGGGAGGGCCAGGGGTAATGGTGCGGGGGCTTGGGGGGGTGCGGGGGGGGGGGGGGGGGAGAGACACAGAGGCAGAACAACTAGCCGACAAATTGAGAGTCGTGTTGAGAGAAAAAAAGACAATATGTCAAAGGGGTTGATGGAGCAAAATAAGGAAGAGATGGGGGGCGGGGTGGGGGGGTGGGGGGGGGTCAGCGAGGTGGGGGTTGGATTAACGCCTGGCTGACCAAAGGTCTGGCTGCATTCAGAACTTCACAGAACCGGGAGAGGGTGGGTGCATGGGGTGGAAGATAATTGGGGGGGGGGGGGGGTTACTGTAACAACAGAGCTTGTTACGTAGGGCATCAGTGTAGTATAATGGGTAAGGAGCTGGTCTTGTAACCTAAAGGTCACAGGTTCAATTCCCCTGTAGGGCACTGCCGTTGTACCCTTGAGCACGGTACTTACTTATGTAGGTACTAATGCTATGTGAAAAAGTTGTGTAAATCGCTCTGGATTATAGTGTCTGCTAAATGCCTGTAATGTAACAACATTAATTAAAGGGGGATTCATCAGCGTAAAGAAAAAGGGGGGGGGGGCAGGTGGACTAGTCTACAAGAAGAGCAGTCCTGTCTGATGAACTTTAGTCTTACAGCAGACAGTTGGACTCCCTGTGCCAGGAAATGCACAGCGCCACCTACTGACCACAAATGCAACAGACCCACAACTAGAGGAATTGGTACCACGCGCAGGGTACCATTTCACACAACCCAACAAACATGCAGCTGGCCCAGACCACTGCGTCCTTACGGCTGGTGATGCACACTCCCTCGCATTAACTCAGACAGCTACGCGTACGTACAGTTTGTTCCAACCCGGTCGCCAAGCCAGGATCGGCAGCAGATTCTTTCAGTCAAACTTTTCGAAAAGATCAAATTATCGGGGAATTCTGTGACACGTCGTGTTGATCTCAGGCATGACCAGGGGGATTGGGGGGGGGGGGGGGGGGTTGGTGGAGGGAAGAAGGGCATCATCAATTCTTTAAAAAGACCTTTTTTGTTCCACCCGAGTGGAGCGGCAGCGGAACTCAGCGAGCTGACGAGGGGAACAGGCGGAAAGGATCTGTAATGGACCAGAAGGTAAATGACACCTGTATAATTATGAGGATGATGATGGTTAACCACCGTGACTCTTCACCTATCAGACGCGCAGCATGGGGGAGATAGGGGTGGGGGGGGGTGAAGCAGGTGGCTGGGGGTTGGGGGGCTCCAAACTTGTTGTTTTGGGGAGGAGGGGGGGAGAGCGAGGGGAAGGGGAGGGGGTGAGAGCGAGGGGAAGGGGAGGGGGTGCTGTTTGTGAGAACCGTGTTCTTGTTTTTCTCGCACCTCTGAATCCGAGCGTCTAATTCATTCAACACGGCTGCTTTCACTTTCAGAGAGAGGGAGAGAGAGAGAGAGAGAGGGAGAGAGACCAGAGAGGGAGAGAGAGGGAGAGAGAGGGGGGGAGAGATGGGCAAAGGGGACTCGACTAAAGACTCAAACAGAAAATCCCGAAGAAGAAGAACAAGAAGAAGAACAAGAAGAAGAACAAGAACAAGAAGAACAAGAACAAGAAGAAGAAGAAGAAGAAGAAGAACAAGAAGAACAAGAACAAGAACAAGAAGCACAAGAAGAACAAGAAGAACAAGAAGAAGAACAAGAAGAACAAGAAGAAGAAGCAGAAGAAGCACAAGAAGAAGAAGAAGAAGCACAAGAAGAACAAGAACAAGAACAAAAAGAACAAGAAGAACAAGAAGAAGAAGAACAAGAAGAACAACAAGAAGAAGAACAAGAAGAACAACAAGAAGAACAACAAGAAGAACAAGAACAAGAAGAACAAGAAGAACAAGAATAAGAACAAAAAGAACAAGAACAAGAAGAAGAAGAACAAGAAGAACAAGAAGAAGAAGAACAAGAAGAAGAAGAACAAGAAGAAGAAGAACAAGAAGAAGAACAAGAAGAACAAGAACAAGAAGAAGAAGAACAAGAAGAAGAACAAGAAGAAGAAGAAGAACAAGAAGAACAAGAAGAAGAAGAAGAAGAAGAACAAGAAGAAGAACAAGAACAAGAAGAAGAAGAAGAAGAAGAACAAGAACAAGAAGAAGAACAACAAGAACAAGAAGAAGAAGAACAAGAAGAAGAAGAACAAGAAGAAGAACAAGAAGAAGAAGAAGAACAAGCACAAGAAGAAGAACAAGAAGAAGAACAAGAAGAAGAGGAGGAGGAGGAGGAGGAGACTTGCGTGGGCGCAAACCGCGGCCCGCTCTGGTTCTCTCAGTCCGTCGCCGCGGGGCGGGCGTGCGCCTCGTTCTCCTCCGTCACCCTCGGCTCGTTTGAAAGATGCTTTATTGGCATAATCAACTTCCAGAGCGCCGCCACTGCGGTGACAGACGCATGGAGTGCTTCGGCGAGCGCCGCCGCGGATATACTTATCACCGTGGAAACATCTCGGCGCTAATATTTAATACGGCGAGCTGTGTAATCGCTCTCGCCCGGTCCCGAGCCGGGAAAATGATTCAGCTGCACTTTATTGACTGAAGGAAAATCAACTCTGTTAACAGAACAAATTAGGAGGGAAAAGTGCAGATCCCCCCTGGCTGAAGAACATCAATTACAACCGAGCGCGTGTTTGCGCAAAAAAAAAAAAAAAAAAAATTGTCTGGGGCATTTTCGCTTGCTCCGTCTTCGGCGAATCAATTTGTCATATTCAAAAAACGGGAGTGAGAAGCAATTTATTTCACACTTTAATGAATCAGTCGTTTCCAATCTCCTTCGCGGAAGACCGAGCGAAAGCGGAGAGGTGACAGAGGCGTTCCTCGGGTCAATAACAAGACCTTAGGGGGAGCAGAGTAAAAAAAAAAATGTTTTAAAAAAAATCGATAGTAATTTTCTCGTTTTGAAATTTATTAAATTGATTATATGCAGTCTGTCTGACATCACTGTTTCCTGTCACGCACAACTGCTGTTAAATTGAGGGCCACGTCTTCCCTAAAGAGGAACGTTGGCGCAATCACACGGCTAAATGCGTGCGGTTCAGGCGGGTCAGCGACAAACGGTGAGGCAAAGTCCCACGTGCGTCTTATAAACGCGCATTATTCATTCATTCAACAAACTGTCGTTCACTCTTAAGTCTTTTCCATCTGACAACGCCTGAAGAGGGAAAAAAATATTAGTTCTGGGCATTCTCTACCCAAAAAGATGTAAACCAGGGTGTAAAGAGTGCATCGAATCTGTATTTTTGTTCTGTTCTATTCGGGCAATCTCATCAGCGCTAAGTCTTGGTCGTCCTCAGTATTGTCATCATCGTTACACTCATCACCATGGAGCTGCTGGGAGTCTCATCCAGTTAAGACACTGTTCTGGTACCAGTACATGGAAGAACCCCTAGATCTGGGACCAATTCAGACCAGACCAGACCAGTCTACTCATTCTCTAGCGACCCCTGCTGGTCAGCCTTATGCCTGCGATCTCCTGCCTGCCCGTTAGGCCTGCAGGTGAAGCATGGTCCACCAGCTCGTCTCCACGGGAACTGGACACATAAACAGTGGCGTGACCAGAAGTGACAGGAAGTGATAAGACTCTTGACCTTACACGTTTCCAAGAGCACATGCTTTTCTCCTAAACTGATAGTGGAGCACCTAACACTACACACAATATACCTTTGGGTATTCCAAATTTGCGTTAAAAAAGCCAAAAAAATTATTTATGAATGAAATATTACTAATATATTAAAATATAAACATATAAAGGTATTAATGTTGGTGTTATCTTCATCATCAGCACTGTCAGAACCACCTTCCTTGGCTAAATCTAAGAGTGTGTGTGTGTGTGGGCCCGGATGTCACTGGTGAATCCGTGGGGATTGGGGAGGGCGAGGATGTCACTGGTGAATCCGTGGGGATTGGGGAGGGCGAGGGCAATTAAGGTGGGATTAAGTTACAGTCGTGTTTGATTCCGTCCACCGCGTAACCGTGGCAACATCCTCTCCGCAGCGATCAAGAGGCCAGCACACAACACTCGCCACACACAGACTGAGGTGTGTGTGTGTGTGTGTCTGTGTGTGTGTCTGTGAGTGTGAGTGTGTGTCTGTGTGTGTGTGTGTGTGTGTGTGTGCATGTGCGTGCGTGTGCGTGTGTGAGACAGAGAGAGAGTGAGAGAGAGAGAATAACTGGGCAAAAGAATGAAAGTGAAATAGAGACTGTATGCTTCTGTGAGAGACGAAGGGATGGAGGGAGAGAAAAGAATAAGATAAAAGAAGGTGAGAGAGAGCAAGAGAGAGAGAGGGAGATGGGGAGAGACAGAGAGAGAGGGAGAGACAGAGAGAGACAGAGAGAGAAAGGGGGGGATCTGCTGGCCTGCGCCAGTCTTGTGGGCAGCAGATGGAAGGCAGAGGCATTTAGGGGATTAAAATGCAGCAGAGGAGCACAAGCGACCCTTTAACTATCAGACACGGGGCTGCGGGGGCCTGGGGAACATACGCCTGCTGGGGGGGGGGGCTCACGACATTCGTACTTGGGCCCTAGGCCCTCGCTGTTGCCCCCCCCCCCCCCCCACAGGGCACCAAACTGCCCCACAGCAGTACACAGCCACGCAGCAGGACCGGAGACTCAAAACACAGGGGGCTTCTCTCCGCAAAGAACTGAATTTAATTGGAGGAGAGAGAGAGAGAGAGAGAAAGAGACAAAAAGAGCGGGAGAGAACCATTGCACAACATGAAATACACCTGTGCTGCATTATCTGCCGCCTTTGGGCTAGAATTTACTGCACGCTATCAGGACCGAGCGCAGATAATCTGCACACAACTTAAAAACAAGACACACGGAATATCAGGGTGTAGCACATCATGCGTGATATACGCTCAGGCACCGATTACTGCAGCAGTGACTCTGCATCACAGACAGACCAGACAGAGCTATATCAGCCGTGACATCACCCCCTTAACCATCACTGTAACGGTGGCCGGGAGGACAGGCTCGTTCTTAGCCAATCAGAGCACTCGGAGATTTCCCTTCAGAGTTTCACTGCGCGCAGCGCATGTTTTTTTCCCTGGAAAAGCCGGTGTGACCGTCGCACGGGGAGCTGAACGGGGAGCAGCTCGCACCGACGCGCGCCTCAAGGAGGAACCGCCATACGGCCGAGAGGGGCGGCGAAGCAATTAGGTTTTTGTACGCGAGGTCATTAATCACGTAATTACAAAAGAGCCGCTTTTCCGAAAAGAGCGAGTTATTTTTGTCGTTCTATCTCGCTTTATCGCATTACCGGTTAATTAAGAATTATGTCCGAGCGTCTCGGTTTTAATTATGGGGACGGACGGACCGTCTGTATAAAGGAGGTGCCGGGACACAGAGTAGCCTCCACCGGCGCGGAGCTAATGAATTTACTCAGGCCCGCGTCCGGGAGTTTAAAACGAGATTAAGCCCCTTTTTTTTTTTTTTTAGAAAATTAACATTGATAAAGTGAATCGGGGAGGAGGGGGTTGGTGAGAAGGCGTTTTGGTTTCTTTTAATTAGCAGCAGAAACAACAGCACTGGCCTGGAGGAGGGGGGGGGGGGGGGTTCACAGAGCGAGAACGCGGATCGGAGAAGGGAGGGGGGCGGCGCTGCCGGTTGACAGGCTGTCATGGAGTGCTCCGTTGATGAAATGCCGCCGTCCCCCCGGAGACCCAACAGATTAAAAAAGTTTTAAGCGTTTAAGATTGTTATTTATTTATTTATTTATTTTTCTTACATAACGCGAGTGTCTTGGGTGACAAAAACATGTTGCAGGGAAAATATTTTCAAAAACACGCATTTTATTTTTTTATCAAATGTCCCTTGTAGGCCTACTACAGGTTTCACAGCAATGTGCACGGTAAGATGTCCAGTGTTAATTCAACACTGACAGAGTCCAACAGGGACCATTATGGACTAAGTAAGAGTTGATTTAACAACTCTTTAATAAACTCCCGGGTCTCAATAATGCTACCAAATGAATGCTATACATTTAATTTGCTATAAAAGAGACTTTTTTTTTCTTTTTTTTTGGGGGGGGGGGGGGGGGGTGGGGGGGTGGTCATCTAATGTGTGGACCACAGCTCCATTCATGTCATATCTACATAAATATCAGGAGAGAAGGCTAATCCTGAGGTTCGGCACAGCGGGAAATGTGTCCATCCATCACTATTTGCTAAGTCAATAAAATACAAAACATAAATATGTACAACATAAAACAGCATACGGAACCCAAAATGATTATGGTAATGTACAGCTCACCCCGGGCTGTTTTGCAGAATAGTTAATAAAAGGCTTTTCATTTGATTTGATTATTAACGTCCCGTTACACATGTATCGAACTGGTGCCTGGTAATACATTCCATTGTTTTAAATTTTAAAAAATCTATTTTAAATATACGACGTAAGAACAGGGATGGTGGTTTAGAGTCTCCAGCCTGTCAAAAGCCCTTACGCAGCGAAACTTTTACCGGCTGCCGCCGCCCGCGTGTTTCGCCCAAAAACCCCCTCTCTCTTTATGCGGGCTCCGCGCGGAACACCCGCCTCCGGTCACATGGGCCTGTGATGCGTACACATCAAACCCCGCGCTCCGGGGGGGGGGGGGGGGGGGGGGGGGGGGGGGAACTACGCCGCTTTTACTGCGTGTCGTTCGTAACGATGGCGTAGGGGGAAGCGAGCGGCGAGCTGCGCAGACACAGGAGGACATAAAAACGCTAATGAGAGAAGGATCCCGCTACAGCGAGGACACGCAAAGAGAAACCTACTGCCTGCTAGACCAGGGGCGAGCGAGGGGGCGAGCGAGTGGGGGAGTGAGAGAGAGAGAGAGAGAGAGAGTGGGTGGGTGAGTGGGTGGGTGGGTTGGTGAGTGAGCGAGTGAGTGAGTGGGTGAGTGGGTTGGTGAGTGAGTGAGTGAGTGAGTGGGTGAGTGAGTGAGTGAGTGAGTGAGTGAGTGAGTGAGTGAGTGAGTGAGTGAGTGGGTTGGTGAGTGAGTGAGTGAGTGTGTGAGTGGGTTGGTGAGTGAGTGAGTGAGTGAGTGGGTTGGTGAGTGATTGAGTGAGTGAGTGGGTGAGTGGGTTGGTGAGTGAGTGAGTGAGTGGGTGAGTGGGTTGGTGAGTGAGTGAGTGAGTGAATGAATGTGTGAGTGGGCGAGCCAGTGTGTGAATGAGTGAGCCGGTTAGTCAGTGAGTGAGTGTGTGAGTAAGCGAGGGAGTTACAAGCCAGGTCCATGAGGTGCTTCACAATCTAAAAAAGCTTCCCAAATAAATCTATGAACTGCAGTCAAAATGGCGGCGGTGTAGGTTCCGTTGCAGAGAGGTAATAAGAAGCATACAACAACAACAGGAGAGCAGAGAAATGTGTACCACGTGTAAATGCATGCACTCACATGCAGTGCACGTATTTAAAAAGCTGCCCATCCCAGGGCAAAAGGGTCCGTTTCAACACAGTTCACCTCAAGCTTTCAATATGTCCTCACACTCTGAGAAACAAAGAGTCATTTGGCTTCTCTTCATAGGGGAACCCATTTAGTTCTCTACGGAACCCTCTAGAGCAGGTGCTGAAAGTGTGAAAGCTCCTATGTTAAGCCATTTTGCCCGACAAAGACCTTTGACCCTTGACCCTTGAACCAGGCAGGTTTCCTCTATGGAGACACCGAGGAACCTCGTAGAACCCTTTCTTCTGGAGAGCAGAGAGGCCTCTTTGGGCAGAGAACTAAAGAGAAATTTAAGAGAACATTTCAGCTACAAAAAAACAATTTACTCAAATACCCTTTCTTCCTGTCATGCTGAGAAAAAATTTTTTTTTTTTTCCTTGTTTTAATTTCTTTTTCCATGTAAAGTTGACCCTCAGGGCTACAAATATTTTCCTCCCCAACTCTCTCAACACACTGATTAAATTAAATTTCATTTAAATGAAATCACTTCCACGGCATTGCTGGAGCATCATGTGAGCGCTAGCAGAGGACGATTAAAGAGGGAAAGAGCTTCCTCTCCTCTTCTCCTCCTCCTCCTCCTCCTCTGCTTTTTTTTTAAATTACAGCCTCGACTCAAAAGAGTCAACCTGCTAGAAAAGGAGCTTTTTCTCAGAGGGGGGAGCAAGGGTGGGGGGGGGGGCAGCATGTGGAAGCTATGCACAAAACAGCGATGGTGGTGCTGAAGTAGGTAGCTAATAATCACAGCACCATCTGCAGCTGTTTGAGAAGAGCAAAGATAGTGTGCGCTCAGTCGCAGAAAAGATGCGCATGTTTAATCTCTGAAAATTGATTTGATATGGTTACTTTAGAGGTATTAAATTAAGGAAATAATCCTTTTCCAGAATAAGCCTTCGGGAAATTTGCATATTGCTTTGTGGCAGAATATAGATATATTTTTTCCCCCCAATAATCTCCATATAACTGTTTGTTTGCGAAGATTAATCCCATGATTTAACATTTGACAGTAATAACCATGACTGTCATTACTCATTTGTTCTTTTCTGTTGATGTTTTTCAAAGACTCCGGCACTTCGCACACTGTGCCTTAGATGCTCAGGGAGAAGGGCAGTGGCACTGATGATGTCACAGGCAACTGTGTGATGTCATAAGACCTGCACATCCTTCTCCGTTTACTCTATGGTTTACTCTATGGCAGTGACAGCTCCTCAGCCTGAAAAGGCAATACTTGTCTTTGTGACAACCGTGACACACCATAGATTGGCGGCCTGTCCAGGATGTATTCCTGCCTGTCGCCCAATGCATGCTGGGATAGACTCAGGCACCCTGATTGTAACTACCTTATCCATTAACAAAACTAAGTCAGCCATTACCTTACCCGCCTATCCCTGCTCTGGGTCTCGAGGGGGGAGGGGGGGGGTGCTGGAGCATATCCCAGCATGCATTAGGCAAGAGGGAGGAATGGACCCTGGATAGGTGGCCGATCTATCGCAGGGAACACACACCATTCACTCACGCACTCATGCCTAGGGGAAATTTAGACTCTCCAATGACCCAAACAAAAGGTTCCCGGAAGGAAACCCAACACAGACACAGGGGAGAACTCCACGCAGAAAGGAAACATGCCATTTGTGTTTAACTACATGTTTAACGATCAGTACCGACTTCACGATTTCACTGATGATGTGTCTCACTTGTGCGCGAAGGACTAATAAAGTGTGTGTTCGGTTCCAACACAAGAAGGAAGAACAGATTTACTTTCAGGAGTTCCTTATAAGTGTCTTTTGAAATGTAATTAAAGGAGTGCATTCGGTGAGCGCACACGCGCGCAGGCAGAGGGCCTGAGCAGCGCTGATAACCCTAATGTGCCACAGGCAGGAGGTTTAGCGGCAGTTAGCGGGCTTTAATGGAGGCTCACGAGGTCTTTAATATGTTTTCGCCGCTGAACGATCAAAGAATTCATTTTCCTGCCTGCCAATGATCTCGATCTGCAGTAAGTAAAAAATAAAAAATAAAAAAAATAAAAAATTTTAAATAAAAAATAAATAAATAAAAGAAGGGAGTTTATACAGAAACTGACGGCGGGAGACGAGCTCTCCGCGGGCGAAAAGGCTAATTGGATCCGAAATGAGATTTTAAGCTAAGGAATTAGCGGAGGGGCATAGAGCACAGCACACGGGCTGAAAGGGAGGGAGGGGTTTGGGGGGGTGGGTGGGGGCGAGATGGGGGGGGGGTGAGGGTGAGGGGGGGGGAGGGGATAAAGGAAATAAACTTGGGTCAGGCGTTGCGTCGGGGATTGAGCGTTGGGCGGGGGGGCGGGATGGGGGGGTGAGGGGGGGATAAAGAAAATAAACTTGGGTCAGGCCTTGCATCAGGGATTGAGCGATCACCGAACCAGGACTGCCTAATGCCCCGTTAGAGCCAAAATGGCGGATCGCGCACGCGCTCACACCTAACACTCCATGTTTTTGAAGAACTGACGCCCTCACCGATCACCATTTTAAAGGTACGGTTAGAGGGAATGCTGTACACGCACAGCTCCAGCCTTTCTGACGCTATTGGCGAGACTGTAGAAGGGGGGAGGGGGGGGGGGGGTCTGGATATAGCAATTGCCCCCACCCCCCTCCCCTCAGATGGATGATTCTGAGTGCAACAGAAAGACTAGACCCATGCCTTTGTCACACTATAGTACCACCTATGTCACCAAAGCATAGAGGAAACCCTGGCAGGCAAATCTAAAGCATAACTCAATAACACCCATGCATACCTAATTTATTATTATGATCGTGATAATGATGATTATTATTATTATTATTATTATGCAAATAGGGAGGAAGACTGAACTATCTGTCAAACAAGCCATACACAGCTTAACTGACCCTCTGTCAAGCTCCACCCAAAGTTCTGTAGCCCTTGGTTACTGCTCCACCCAAAGCACCATTGGCCTTAGTGACCGCTCCAAGCCCACCAAGCCTCTGTGTTTCCACTGGAAGCGATGCAGAAACCCTCAGGGACTATCACCACTTCTGTTTTAACATAATCAACCGCACATTAAACTTGAATAAAGCCCATGCCTTGTAGGGAAAGGTTGATGGGAGTCAGTGGCAGTTTAGCAACAGTTGCCATGCAAACGAGCATTCCTATTGGTTGTCGGTGAGCCAAATTATTATCATCATCATTATCGTCAGATTCGGTCCCCCAGCAATGACACGCGCTGAAGTGAAGGAGATAGGCAGCGGGAATCATGGTGCATCCTCCGGGCCAAACTAACTTGATCCAGAACCATATGAGCTCTGAACTTGGGACAGCCACCGAGCTGTCCCCTTAGGGGACAGGTAATTAAGGGGGGGGGGGGTACAAATACGGTTGGAAGCAGACTAAAATTCACGGCAAACAATCTAGTCCTGGAACAACTTGTGTCTGTAGCATCTCGCACCAGATGGAAGCTCTCGTTTATTTAATCAGTTCAATTGCATAAAGTCTCCAGGTTTGGAAAACCTGTCGGTCGCCCAAGGTGGAGGAGCGGATTGGAAGTCCCAGCGGAGTCTGGTTAAAGAGCAACCTGCCTCCGGATGGGTAACAGACAGACAGACAGGCGCCTCTCTCCAATAACCAAAGCCTGCATTTGCCACAGTGTAGAAGCAGTGTCCATAACCACAGCTACGCTTCTGTCTCAACACTGCCCCCATCGCTCTTCAGGACTGCAGGGGTACTGCGCCCTCCTGCCAACAGGCCGCCACTTACCTGGACGGTGTAGTTGTTCACCGTAAGTGCTGGGAGGAGTCACGGCGTTAGGGGCGCGGTTACGGCAAGGCCGAGGGCAAATCCACCAAAAAATGCTGATCGCCTGGAAGCAGTAGAATACCAGGGGTACATCGTTGCCTCGGGAACCAGCTCAAGAAAGAGGTCGCCGGGAAGCAGAAGAGAATGTTCCTTGACGACAACAGCCATCACTCGCCCCCCTTCCTTAAACGCCAGCGACTCTGTTTATTAAAAAAAAACAGTTCAGTTAGCCACTCATTTTTTAAATTTGCTTCACTTGTTTCTCACTGACTGTGTTTACTCATTTAACATGATTTCACCTCTATTTAACATCTCCTTGTGCAAGTGAGACTACAGGTCGTGTAAATAGACCAGTACCTACACTGGCATGGACGTATTCCTGCCCGAGGTCATGCTGAGGGACCCAGATCACTGCTAATTTCTATCACACCTGCACAGACTGAGTAATTAATCTGGTTTCGAATTACCTCTGCGTTAGACAGCAAAATGAAATGCACCTATTGGATCAAATTAAATACAATGTTCTCTTAATTTAACCATGGAACACAAATTTAAGACTTTTAAATCTTAAAATTCATTTTTCAAACATAAAATGAAAGACTCCATTTAAATGCTAATTAAAGAGCACTTATCTCTTATTATCCATCAATATATCTATTTTTTAAATCCAGATAAGTTCAATTACATATTTATGAAATATAGCTCAGCTGTTTTGAAATTGGAAGAAAATAGATAATTGGTTGAGATAATGAACACCAACACAAAACATTTAACCTTAATCTAAAAATAAAAAAAAGATTTATCTTAAACCCAGGGGAAATTATTTTTTTAATTTCATTGCCTTAACATCTCACACCCACCCAGCCTATGCTGTACAGAGCTGTCATTGTGTGTGTATGTGTGCATGTGTGTGTGTGTGCGTGTGTGTATGTGTGTGCGTATGCGTGTGTGTGTGTGTGTATGTGTGTGTGTGTGTGTGTGTGTGTGTGCGTGTGTGTGGGTGTGTGTGTGTGTGTGTGTGTACGTGTGCGCGTGTGAGTGTGAGTGCGCGTGTGTGTGCATGTGTGTGTGTGTGTGCGCACGCGTGCGTGTGTGTGTGCGCACGCGTGCGTGTGTGTGTGTATGTGTGTGCATATGCGTGAGTGCGCACGTGTGTGTGTGAGTGTGCGTGTGTGCGTGTGTGTGTGTGTGTGCGCGCGTGTGCGCGTGTGTGTGTGTGAGTGTGCGTGTGCGCGTGTGTGTGCGTATGCGTGCGTGTGTGTGTGTGTGTGTGTGTGTGTGTGTGCGTATGTGTGTGTGAGTGTGCGCGCGCGTGTGTGTGTGTGCGTATGCGTGAGTGCGCGCGCGTGTGCGTATGCGTGCGTGTGTGTGTGTGTGTGTGTGTGTGTGTGCGTGTGCGCGTGTGTGTGTGCGTATGCGTGTGTGTGCGCGTGCGTGTGCGTGTGTGCGTGTGTGTGTTGGAGGCGGAGGGCAGAGAGACTACACTGAGAGTGATGGATAGAGCAGCGCAGTCTGCACTTGCTGCAAGACTAATGGGGCGATTAGGGGCGGAGGAGGGCAGCCGTTTGTTTGTGGTCCCTGACTGGAGCGAGATGCATTTAGAAATCACGCCGGCCATCTTTGTTTTCGGAGAAGATGTATGTGTTTTCCTTCCCAGAGCCAAGATAGTGCCTAGAGCCTTAAAGATACAAAACTGAAAAACAATTGCATAAATTACACACCTCCACTGCAAATTTCTGCAAAATATTTTGTCAATTTTCTCAACCAAAAAAAGTTTTTATTAGTTCTAAGGTGGTCCCTAAGCTATTGGTTTAGGCAATGTCCTTAGATACGTTTGACACATTTGTACACTAGTGCTCGCATATTTAAATAAAACCTATTTAAATATATCAAACAATCTCTGTTTTCACACAGAATGTATTCGTCCAAAGTTAATGTCCCTGGCAGGGCATGGGCAGTGAGGGAGAAACAGGGCGATCGGAGGACCACTGGTTAAGTAGGCAGGAGGACCACGCCCACTGGTTAAGTAGGCAAGAGGACCACGCCCACTGGTTAAGTAGGCACACACACTCACCTGTATTGTGTGGCAGATCGGGTCCGGGTTTAAAAGTGAGAATTCCTTTCCCAGTAGCGGGGGGGGGGGGGATTCCACACTCTATGAGCCCAAGAACGTCTGCTTCTGTCCACCCCAAGGGTGTGTGTTGTGGCGTGTGACAATGACCTAAACAGAAAATGTAAATTAGTGAAAAATTCACACGCACGCACGCGCACGCACACACACACACACGCACGCACGTGCACGCACACACACAAAGACATACACACACACACGCGCACACACACAGACACACACGCACGTGCACATACAAAAGTTCGCGCACACACACCATATACAGTCATATTTTTTATGTATATATATATATATATATATTTTAAAAATCTGAACATTTAGTCCACTGTCCTCCCTGGCAGTCGTCGCCGCAGTGCGGAAGGACAGAAGAGCAACGGCTCTCCGAGCGCCCTTTAATGAGCGTGACTGCGACGCTGGCCCCGCCCCAGCGCTGGCCCAGCGCTAACAGAACTTCTGAATGCTAATTGGCGCCCAGTGGCTGGAGGAGGGCAGCCGAGGCTACGCTAGCATCTGCAGCTCCCCGCGCCTCGGGGATCTGGCATCGCGAAATCCCCACCCCCCACCCCCACCGCCATCCCCCTCGCTCTGCGCCCAGTCTGCCAGCTGGACTCCAGCACTACACCCCCCCCCCCCACACCCACACCCCCACACTCCTGCCCCCCGCCCCCTCCATCACCGCAGAAAGGAGTCACTCTGTACAGCACAGGCCTCGGCCCTCTGCATCAGCGCTCTCCCTTTCATCCGCCAACTTCAGAACGAGCGAGCGGCGTTCGGCAAGAGAGAGAGGGGAGAGGGGGAGAGAGAGAGAGAGAGAGAAGGGACAGAGAGCGAGTGAGAGAGAGGAGTGAGAGTGAGGGAGAGGGAGAGAGAGAGAGACAGAGGGGACAGAGAGTAAGTGAAAGAGGGTGAGAAACAGAGGGGACAGAGAGCAAGCGAGAGAGAGAGGAGTGAGAGTGAGGGAAACTGAAAGAGCACAGGGTAAAAGCGTGTGTGTGTGTGTGTGTGTGTGCGAGTATGGCAGAGCACTGGACTCAGAAACCACAGGGTAAACGTACGCGTGATAAACACACCTGTGGGCCTTGGGCTTCTCGCAGGTGATCCATTTCTCCGCGGCGTCTGAAACGGCCCTGACCGTACAGACGGGCCCCAGGCGGAGCGCGGAGTCACCGGCGGTCCCGCGGCGGGCTGTTCCACACCAAACACCGAAGAGATTCCACCAAAACACCCGTTACTTACCCCTGAAGAGGAAGTGAACATCCATGCTGGAGCTTACAGGATTTAACCCTCTAAAGGTGTGACATCACAAATACGTTATCAGAATTCTAACTGAACATTCTAATGCTGATGTCACAATCGCCGCTGGTAACTGACGGCAGCGGAACGCTGACTGAAAGAAAAATAAACAAACCTCTTCAAAGGGTTTAGAGTGAACTGGGTCGTCCCTGATCACTCCGCATTCACAAATTCAACATCAAGGGAGCGGAAAAAGACAGAGACAGAGAGGGAGACGGAGAGAGACGGAGAGAGAACGGGGAAAAAATAAAGAGAGAGACCGAGAGAGGGGGAGGAGGGGGGGGGAACCCAGGAACTCAAATCCATCTCCACTCAAACAGAACTTAATGTGACAGGGACGGTAATGCAGCCAAGCCTGAGTGAGCTAATGGAGTGAGCGCCGCTAACGCACAGCGCGGATAACGCACAGAGCCGCTAACGCGCAGTGCTGCTAACGCTCAGCGGCTAATGAGCGCGTGTGCGATTGCACATCATCCCGCTCGGGCCCAGCGCTCCGATCAGCACATCTGCCTCACGCACACATCAGGGATTAATACACACCCTCACGAGCAGCTCACACAACCCGCCAATTACACACTGCGCACACACACAAACCACACGCACAAAAACCACACTCGCACACCTCACACACACACACACACACACACTCTCACAAACCTCACACACACACACACTCTCACAAACCTCACACACACACAAGCTGCCACTCACGTACTGCGCACACACACAAACCACATGCACAAAAACCACTCACACACACACTCACAAACCTCACACACACACACTCTTACAAACCTCACACACACACACTTACACACTCTCACAAACCTCACACACACACACACTCACAAACCTCACACACACACACAACCTGCCACACACGTACTGCGCACACACACAAACCATATGCACAAAAACCACTCACAAACCTCACACACACACACACACACTCTTACAAACCTCACACACACAACCCGCCACTCGCATACCGGAAACACACACTCACAAACCACACGCACAAAAACCACACTCACAAACCTCACACACACACTCACACGCACACACACACACACACACACACACAACCCACCACACTCGTGTACCGCACACAAACCTCACACACACACAACCTGCCACTCACATATCACACTCACAAGCCATACACACACAAACCGCACACCCACAAGCCATACACACACAAAACCGCACACCCACAAGCCATACACACACAAAACCGCACACCAACAAGCCATACACACACAAACCGCACACCCACAAGCCATACACACACAAACCGCACACCCACAAGCCATACACACACAAACCGCACTCACAAATCTCATTCATGAAAAAACAGCTAAATACAAAAGCAAAAAATGAAACGGTGGGAAAGGAAGGCAAGAGTCTTTAAGAGTGGCTACAGCTTGTTTTTTTAGCCTGGTTCAGACACATACACGAGCAGAGGGTCTTTTTTCAACTTGCCAACACCCATCAGACTCATTCATTCTACAGACTTTTTGACACAACTGAACGCAAAAAAAAGTGAACCACAGAATATCAATATCACATCCACAGCAGTAATAATTTCCCATGAAGGGAATCAATTAATTCAGAGTCTGTTAATTTCTGATAGTTCGCTACTGAATTACATTTCATACATTCAAATTTTAAAGCACAGACAATTGCACACATTATTAATATGAATAAAAAATCTATGACTTGATCTAAAGAGGGGAGACAGAGGTATCGTGCTGACACAGATTTATTTCACAAGCCCATGTGTCCGACAGATTATGACAAGAAAAACAAAAAAAATCATAAAACATTACTCCAAACACCTGGCTTCACATTTTAATAGCATTTTTGTACTTTATTCTGCATTGAGTAACATTTATAAACATCATAATGGTGTCGGTTCCCGTGGTTGGCTTGTCCCTTGTACGGTTACAAAAGTTATTGCAAATCAGTAAGAATCCCAGTCAAAATAAAAAAAACATCAATAGTAAACGGCCAGCTTCAAACTTCCCCATCAACACAGTAGACCCCTAAAGAAAAAGGTTTCAAATCATGATTTTAAAAAAAAACAGAAATAACAGCTTCAATATTTGGAGTCTTAATTCATTGGGGGGAAAAGTAAAGCCATTGTGTGAACATGATAAATAAGTTGTGGTGTCCAATGAAATTATGAGGAATTCTTCCTGCCCTTGACATCATTTTTCTGTGTGATATTTTTTCCACTTTTTTTTTCTTTTTTACCTCACAACCAAATGTCGTTATTCAGTGGAGAGACACCAGACACCGAGCATCACAAAAAACAGAACAAATCCAGGAGTCACAAAATACATCGCCCCCAGCTACATCCCCCCACCTCCCCGCCCCCCCTTTCCGTGAGAGGGGTGCAAACACAGGTTAACTGGCCCCCTGATAATGGCACCTCAATATTTTTTTCATATTCTTTTTTCATTTTTCAAACTCTTTAAACATCTGCATGCACACATCGGCACTGTTAAAGCGCTAACACAAGCTAGCACCAGTGACAGAATCCACCAGAAACTGTGCCCCTGGACTCCTAACATCGAAAGGTTTTGTCTCTCTACTCTGGCTTCCAGAACATTCCGTGGGTGATGCACCTTCAGAAAATTCATTAAAGGGGGGGGGGGGGGGGGGGATGGGGGGGGGGGGGTGTAGTGACCTAGTGCCCAAGTGCAACACTGTGGCAACAGATGCTCAGCAGGGCAACAGGGACACCTGCTGCCAACTGGAACCTTTCGTAGTTACGAAAGAGGTCGAGCGGAACGAATACAGACCCTCCCAATTCCGCCTCTTCCACTTCCTGTTCCTGTTTCATGGCAGCCATTTTGGGAGGGGGTAATGCACTCCACTCACAATGACATCCTCTTGCCTCAAAGAGTGAATTTCTAAGGCCAGGCTGGCGGAAACGCTTCCCCCCCGACTCCCCCACGGAGTTCAATCGTCCCATTATGCCAAAGTCAAACCCAGTGGGACAGGGAGAGGAAGGGGGGTGGGGGGTGTTTTAGGGAGGGGGTGAGAGGGGGGGGGGCTCTGAGCCTAGTCTCCGAGGGTACAGCCAAGGAGAAAAAGAAGTGCTCTCTACATGATCAGGCAGAAAATTAGAAATAAAAATAAAAACCCAAAAAACGTGACACGTTCTGTCTCAATCGCATTCGTATGTTATAGATATCTATAATTGCTGGTGCTCACACAGGAATGCCATCTCTCTTAGTTATCACAGCATACCACAGAAAAAAAAGTAACAAGGCTAGTATACTATTGACAAAATGGCGGCCAATTCATACAAAAAAAAAGCCAAAAAATAAAAAAAAAACCCAGCTTCAATATGTACAGCTGATCTACGGGATGCAGGTTCTCAGTAGTCAAGGGTCTCCTTAGCACCTAGCACGGCTCACATTTAAATGTCCTTTATATCGTCATTTAAAACTTTAGCTGTATAATAGAATACTCGTGTCAAAAGTTTCTAAATACAAATGTCCCATCTATTCTAAACCAGGCTCGTCTCGAACTTTGTGAAATTGTTTCTTTTTCTGTTTTTTGTTTTTTTACAGAGCTTCACAAAATATCTTTTTTAAAAATAAAAAATAAAATAAAAAAAGACAGACGAAAGTGGAATCAGGATATAACATCAAATTTCTACTTTTACAAAGAGTGCTACAATACAGTACCAGATTCAGATCTGGGCAGGGAAACATGTTAATTAACTGCCTAGTGTATATAGTTAATACAAGTAAAACATGAAAACACACCCATAACTACATTATTAACACAGAATGTTCACACAACTCAATGCTCCTACTGACAAAACTACAAGAAAGTATACAACCCTTTTTGCATTAACCAACTTTTTTTTTCTTTGTACAAATATTTAATGCATAAGGAAGTTAAGATATTTAAATACTTGTTTTGACCCTTGACCCCCACCCACCAACCCACCCACCCCCAAGTCCGTGGTTCTGCGGTGTCCCACACATAAAAGAAAACTTTATTTTCTGAAACTGTACACAGACGCGTGAATTGTCCACCTGGTTTAATGCTGCTTGTTTTCGGCTTGTTTTAGAAAAATAGTTATAGCTGGTTAAATTAACAAAAAATAAATCTGTTTTTGTATAACTGTTAGTGAAAGGGAGAGAGGAGAGGACAGAGAGAGAGACAGAGATGGGAAAAGAGAGGTACGGTGTTGATGCTTGGAGACCCCCCCCCCCCCCCCCCCCCCCCGTGTGGACAGCTCGTTACAGGTACAGGCATGCAGGTGAGACTCAGGTAAGACGAAACCCTTCCCGCCTCTTCCGCCACTGTCCCGGGAGCGCACGACCGACGACAGCCATGGGGTGATAAAAAATAAAAATAATAACAATAATGATATTTTTTTTTAAAAAACAAAAAAAAAAACTATAAACCATGCAACCCTGCCGGACGAACTCTTTGTGTTGAATGAGCACCAGTTTACCCCCTCCCCTGGGTACGGGGAGGGGGACGTGTGTGGGGGGGGGGGGGTAGGGGAGCTGCTGTCCGTCAAACCGAAACGCCGAACACTGGCTGGTCTCTAATACGCGGGGCCGGCGCCCCCCTCCTGGGGGTAGTGGGCCTGGAGCAGGGACTCCATGTAGGAGATGTAGTTGCTGCTGTGGGAGAAGGGCTCGGGGGGGTCCCGGGACAGGGCGGGGGGGTGGGGTGCGCTGCCGCCGGGGTAGGGGGCGAGGGAGGGGTGCAGGGCGCCGTTGGTGGGGGGCTGGGTGGGGACGGGGAAGGGGGCGTGGCTGTGGTGGGGGGCGGGGTTGGGGGCGTGGCTCAGGTGGGGGGCAGAGGTGGGGGTGTGGCTGAGGTGGGGGGCGGGGGCGGGGGCGGGGCAGGGCTCGATGGGGGCGGTGGGGGTAAGTGAAGGCTCATGGGCGCCGTTGGGGGCAGCGGAATGGGGCGCTCTCATCGCTGCCGAGGCTGAGGGGGGGGACGCAGGATCCTGGGGCGGGACGGGGCCAGTGGACGCCGGCGGGGGGGGCGGCGTGGGCAGGCGGGGGCGTTTGGGGGCTTGGGGCTCATCTCCAGAGGGAACGCCGTCCTGATGGCCCACAGCCGCCAGAGACTGAGAGAGGAGAGAGAGGAAACGGGCTTCAGACACAGGCTGAACACGAGCCTAACTCTCCCCCGCACACACACACACACACACACACACACACACACAGCTCCCCCCCCACACACACACACACACACACACAGCCCCAACCCCCCCCGTACACACACACACATACACACAGCTCCCGCCCCCCACACACACACAGACACACACAGCTCTCACCTCCCCTTCCCGTACACACACAGGCACCCCTCCGCCCCCCCACTCCCCAACAGAAAACAGACACCAGTGAGAAACCCCCCCCCCACTCCACTGCCCTCTTCACTGTTCCCTTCAACAGCAGCGACTCCTGTGGCTACTCTCTCTGAGCACTGGCGAGCTGCTCAATGTGGCTGCTTCTGCTGGCAGAAACGTTCTGAATAACCGCCACCATTTAAGACCAGCCTCACTATTCCACTTCCTACGAGACGGAAACGTCAAAACAAATCCACGATCACAGAGAGCGTTCGCCCGGATTCCCCAACACTTCTGGCACATCCGAATAATGCATATGCATATGTGAAATGAATATTTCAGCGTTTGAATTTTAAACCGCCTAATTCAGGGACTGAGAAGGAGGAGGTAAGACGATAAAGCACAGAGCTCAACAGGTGATTGGAGGAGTGCAGATCCATCAGTGCTTGTGCAACAGTGCTGGAATGCTATGCTAACTACTGGAATGCTATGCTAACCGCTGGACTGCTATGCTAACTGCTGGAATGCTATGCTAACTGCTGGACTGCTATGCTAACTGCTGGACTGTTATGCTAACTGCTGGAATGCTATGCTAACCGCTGGAGTGCTATGCTAACTGCTGGAATGCTATGCTAACAGCTAGAATGCTATGCTAACAGCTGGAATGCTATGCTAACAGCTAGAATGCTATGCTAACCGCTAAATTTTTTAATAATGCGTTTTCTTGCATGACCAAACAGCTTTTCATATTTTATCCCTCATTAAAACTTGAAAACTTACTGAAATTCAGTAAATGATTCACTAAAATGCAGTGGAAATAAATACGACTGGTTAAAAATGGTAGCGGTGGCTATTATATGGATTTACAACAAACCCAAATACCCTCTGCCCCGCCCATGTCCCGTCCCTGCCCTGCCCATGCCCCGCCCACATTTTTTACACTTCTCCAAGGCCCTGTAGACTCACCAGACGAGACTTCACCCTCTTGGGAAGCTCCTGTTCCAGTGTGTGGATCTCTGTGCGTTTAAGAGTCATCTGAGACTTATCCTCAAACTCCACCTACAAGAGAAAAAAAGGTGTGTGTTTTATAAGGGTCATACTCCACATAAGGAACACACCTGTGTTTATAAGGGTCATACTCCACATGAGAAACACACCTGTGTTTATAAGGGCCAGACTCCACATGAGAAACACACCTGTGTTTATAAGGGTCAGAGACTCCACATAAGCAACACACCTGTGTTCATAAGGGCCAGACTCCACATAGGAAACACACCTGTGTTTATAAGGGCCAGACTCCACATAAGACAGAGAGATTTATGATAAGGGCAATCTGGACACACCCTGAAACCCCACCCACAAGACAAGTATACGTGTGTTAATAAGGGGCACACTCTGTAAGACACAGACATACAAGCGTTGACATACAAGGGTAGTGTGGGACCTCTCCACAAACACAACTTAAGGGAGAGGTGCACAGGTGTCATAAGCCCTGCTGGTGAGTCGCTCCACAATACGGTTTTCTTGAGCAGTCAGGAAGAGGCACCTCCTGAGTATTCCTGTTCACAGAGGGAGAGAGAGCTGCGTGTCCTGCAGGGAGTCGGCTAATTCAAGCGGCAATGACTGCTCCGCCCTCATTCGGGGGGCCGAAAATAGAAACACAGAGCGATTGATCCACAGTTTTGTACAGGCAAACAGACGGACGGACGGACAGACTGTGGAAGCTGACAGACTGATCAGAAATAGCAACAGAGGCGAAGAGTTTGAGAGCAGCACAAGACAGGAAAATCTCACTCACTCACTCACTCACTCACTCACTCACTCACTCACTCACTCACTCACTCACTCACTCACTCACTCACTCACTCACTCACTCACTCACCCACTCACCCACCCACCCACCCACCCACTCCACCCACCACCCACCCACCACCTCACCCACCCACCACCCACCCACCCACCCTGAAGCAACCTCCCCTTCGATCTCTCCCTCCTTCTCTCTATTAGTCTCTCCTTCCTTCCTTCCTTCCTTCCTTCCCTCTGTCCCTCACCCTCACACCCTGGCTCATTATTAGAGGCACCCGGAGGGGTGTCTTGGGGAGCAGAGTGTTTTTGACTTGGGGGTGACGGGGGGAAGGTTAGGGGTGGGGGCGGGGGGGGCGCTACCGGTGAGCGCCGCGGAAAACAAGTGATTAGTGGCACAGGTGCTGCTGGAGGAGAGGAGGCGCTCATTAGCATGGAGACGCAGGACCTATTCTGGGAGACGAGGGGAGAATACAAGGTCACACACACACACGCACGTACACACACACACACACACACACACATACACATACACACACACACACACACATGAACACACACACCCACACACACATACACACACACACACATACACACGCACATGAACACACACACCCACACACACATACACACACACACACACACACACGCACACAGACACACACACACACACACACATGCACACATGCTCTCACACACACAAACACACAAACACACACACACACACACGTACACACACACACACACACATGTACACACACGCACACACATGTACACACACATGCACACACACACACACACACACACACGAGTGGGCTCTCTGAATGCTAATACCATCAAGCCTTCTATACCAAAGCCAAAAGAAGTTAAAAATAAAACTAATTAAAATTTGAAACAGCAAAACCATAGAGTAAGGTAACAGACTTCAGTGTGAGTGTCTGCTAGTGTCTAGAAAAGTGTGGATCACACTAGCTCGGTCTGCCACTTTTTAAAGACTCTGCTTTTATAGAAACTCTATATGTTCCTTTAAAATAAGTGGTTACTCGTTTCAACTTCAACTTCATGCACTTTATGTAACTTTATTAGGTCTGTTCAGTTTTCTCTTGCTGAATTTCCATTCCCTTTTCCCCCCTATTTCTCTTCAGAGCGAAACCCCCAAGTTTTTGGCTCCAAACTTATTCTAGTTTGTTATTAATGCAGTAATGATTGCTGTTATTATTGTTATCGTTATTGTGGTAATGACTGTTATTACTGTTGTTGTAGTAATTATTATTATTGCTGTTGTTGTAATGATTGTTATTATTGTTGTTGTAATGACTGTTATTATTTTTATCGTTGTAATGATTGCAGACCTGGGTCAAATACTTATTTGCTTTGGATTCAAATACTTTTCTACGCTTTACTGATCTTGTCTGGTGTATTGAGCCAATGAAATAGTCTCAAAAATTGCAAACCCGGCCCTTTCTGGTCACATTGGCAGGCTCAATTGCACCAGGCAAGATCAACAGAGCACAGAAAAGTATTCGGATCCAAAACAAAATTGTATTTGACCCAGGTCTGAATGATTGTTATTACCGTTGTAATGACTGTTATTATTGGTACCGATCTAATGATTGTTATTACTATTGTAAAGTGTTGGTGCAGAGGGAGCAGAACGGCTGTTCAGTGAGCTGCCGATTCTGATTGGCTCAGCAGCCCGACTCAGGACAGCGTGTGAGGAGTGCACGGAACGAACCGCGGGAGAGAATGATGACCCCCCCCCGCCCCGCCCCCCCGCACTCTCTCTCAGATTAACAGATTTGGCAGCGCCTCTGTGAGTTGTGGTCCCCCCCCCCACCGCCCCCCCCACCGCAGAACGAGGTCCCCCCGGCTCCCCGAATTTACCCCTCGTAAGCAGAGCGCTGAACGCTTCGTAAATCCCCCGCCCCCAGGCCCGCGCTGGAGGCGTATATCTCCATGACGACCGCGCGTAACTTACTACCCCGACGCACCGCCGCGGCCGGCCGTAATCTCACAAGTGCGGCCATCTTTCTTTCTGAAATGGAAGTGAAACGGCGGGGCGAGAAGCCGGGGGGGGGGGGGGTCTGAGAGCGCCTCTCACGTGGGACGCGACACACGGAAGGAAAACTCCGCAGCGTTCCGTGACCACCGTCCAAACACAGGGGGGTGTTCAGGGGGGCGTTTCTCAAAGCAGGATTACTGAGTCGGCTGGATGACTGCGCTGAGTAAAACCTGGAAGAGCTCTTTTTTTACTTCAGTCCATGTTCCAGATTTGGGAGGGTTCCGGGTTTTACTCAGTGCTGTTACTCCAGCTACCTCAGTAATCCTGCTTTGTGAAACAGGTGTGTTCAGGTGTGTTTGACCGTAGGACCAGACTAGCAGTGCTCAGAACAGGTGTGTTTCAGGTGTGTTTGACTGTAGGACCAGACTTGCAGTGCTCAGAACAGGTGTGTTTCAGGTGTGTTTGACTGTAGGACCAGACTAGCAGTGCTCAGAAACACGTGTGTTCAGGTGTTTGACCGTAGGACCAGACTAGCAGTGCTCAGAACAGGTGTGTTCAGGTACGTTTGACTGTAGGACCAGACTAGCAGTGCTCTGACCAGGTGTGTTCAGGTGTGTTTGACCGTAGGACCAGACTAGCAGTGCTCAGAACAGGTGTGTTCAGGTGCGTTTGACTGTAGGACCAGACTAGCAGTGCTCTGACCAGGTGTGTTTGAGGTGCCTTGCCTTGGGCCACACGAGCAGGACCCCTGGGTTAGAGATGGGTGTGTGGGGGGGTGGGGGGGTGGGGGGAAGCGGGCGCACCCTGACCTGGAAGTGCTTGTGCAGGTGTTCCCTGACGAATGAGGCGTTGACCACTTTGCCGTCCTGCGAGTACACCAGGATGACCTCGCCAGCCTCCGGGGGCCCCTGGAGCAGGCAGTCCTGGCTCTGACGGACAGAGGGACGGAAAGTCAGACGAACAGATTGGGGGGGGGGGGGGGGGAGAACAAAACACAAATGACCCCGACCGCACTTCAGTCAATCAATCCAGTAACTTCTCGTCCAATCAATCAATCACCCAACCAACCAATCGGCCAATCAATAAACTAATTACCCTGGCAGCCACTCAACCAATCACCAAGGCCAACTGATCAATCAACTAGCTAATCAAATCAACCAAGCACAAGCAGCCAGCCAATCAGTCAATCACTCGCTCAACCAACGACCTACCATTCAAGCCATCAACGCTCAAAAAAATCAAGTAATCAGCCTCTGTTTTTGGGGGGGTTTTTTTGGGTTGTCCCGCGGTGCAAAACGAACGGCGTGTAAAAGCCGACAGCAGCGCTCACCACCACGTTCTCGGGATAGAGGTTGTCGCAGTAGGAGCCGTCGTCGAAGTTGACCTCGTAGAAGGTCTGCGTCGCCATGCCGATGAGGGTGCAGTGGTAGTGCCAGCCGTCCCGGTTCCGACCGATCACCCGCTGGCCAATCGAGAGCTCCCGCGACCCCGGCCGCGCCTAGGAGACCAAGGGAGGGCGGGGCCCGGTCGTTACCACGGTGCTCTGTCGCCTTTCGTTAAAGTGTGGAGAACTGTCCAGTATCTCTAGAGCGGGGGCTGCCCCAACCCTGTTCCTGAAGATCTGCCATCCTGTAGGGTTTCACTCCAACCATGATTTGGCACACCTGGCCCTAATAATTAACAGCTCAACAAAGATCTCTAGCTGTTGAATGAGGTGTGGCTTTGTTAGGGCTGGAGTGAAAACCTACAGGACGGTAGATCTACAGAAACATGGTTGGGCAGCCCTCCTTCAGAGTCATCCTCGACCACAGCTACAAGCAGAACTGGCTTTAAATACTCTCATATACCTTAATCCCTTCAGGCACAAGTGAAAGTCCTACAGATCATTGACACTTTTTAAAAGCAATTTATTCTCCAGTAATATTCAGAACAAAAAAAAAAACAATTTGTGATTTTACTTTTTTTGTCAAGGAGATGCTTGACTGAATATTCTCTTGGATCTGCAGGAGTTTGTTCAGATTTTACAGACTTCGAGTCTTTAAAGAGTTGAAATCATCTCAAACTTGCATTCGAGCCAGGTTTGGAAATGACCGGGGCACATTGTATCGCTTACCCCAACCCACACCTCTCTGTGCTGAAAGCAACTTCCCATACGTACCACTCTGTGATTGGTGGGCTTGTGCTTGAGGCAGGTGACGGACACCACGTAGGGCCAATCGGCGGGCTTCATGAGCACCCCGGCGATGTGCGCGCAGGTGACGTGGAAGGAGGTGGAGCAGTTCTCGAAGGAGCACTGGATGCACGCGCCACGGATCTCCTTCGTGTTCTTGTGGCAGTAAACGCACTTCTACAAAAAAAAAAACACAAAACACACACACATCTGCGTGTCAATGACAAGCTCACCTCCATCACTCTCCTCACACACACACACTCAGGGGGGTTCCTCCAAATGGTAAATGGACTGCATTTATATAGCGCTTTTATCCAAAGCGCTTTACAATTGATGCCTCTCATTCGCCAGAGCAGTTAGGGGTTAGGGGTTAGGTGTCTTGCTCAGGGACACTTCGACACGCCCAGGGCGGGGTTTGAACCGGCAACCCTCCGACTGCCAGACAATCGGTCTTACCTCCTGAACCATGTCACCCCCACTCCAGGTAAAATAACGACAGAACGGAAGAAAGTCCCGAGCAGACGACCACGCGCGTGAAGGCGTAGCTTAGCTCTCTAGGCGTAGCTTAGCTTAGCTCTCCCCTCAGCCTCGTCATACTGTGTCATTCCAGTCTACCTTCCTACCGCGACCATTACCGCCTGGACCGCTGCCCGTTACCGATGGGACCGGCACGGGTGGCGGATGCTACTGTCCAGTTCACCTGGGGTGAGTAATCTGCACGCAGGACGGTCCGCTCCCCTTTCAGCCAGCACTGCAGCCCTCCACTGCAAAAACGCTCCATTAATAACAACACCCAACTGCTCCATACCTTTTTTTTTGTGGGTGGGGGGGGGGGGGGGGTCAGGCATTTCGCAAATCTGTATCTGAAGCTGCCAATCACAAATCCATACCTATCGGCTTTTCCCCTCTTGACCCCACGACCCACGATTAGCGCTCGCGCTCATTAGCAAGGCGCTCACAGCCCCAGTCTTAACGCCGGGAGAGCGTGGGGAATATTCCGGAAACTTCAGACCAAACCCCTAACCGCCCCCCCCCCCCACGCCCCCCTCTCCCCCCCGCTGTCTTCTCTTTCAGTTTCCTACACCTGTTTCACATCCCTCAGTCAGTCTTATCTGATCCTCATCTCCCCCCCACACCCCTCCCATTTATTTTCTGTCCTTTTCCTCTCCCTCCCTCTCTCCCTCCCCCCCCCCTCCCCCCCCCGTTCTCTGACAGCCCGCGAAAAGCGCCGCGAGCCGCGCCGTGACCCGGGGAAATCAATAAAAAGAAAAAATCTTTATTAAATTGTCAATACTTCATTTTGCCCCCGGAGGGCGGGGGGGGGGGGGGGCGGAAATGTACAACAGCCCTCGCCATCGGCCCCCGCCGCGCTCAGACGCTTCACCCCCCCGCCGCGGCGGCTGATTTAATATTCGCGGACGGGAGAGTGATGGGACGGGCCTGCGGACGGGCGAAACAGATTTATTCACATTATTCCCTTATTTATTTCCGCCCGCTCTTTTTGTCCCTTTTCTTTTTTCTTTTTTTTTTTTTTTTTTTTGCAGACACCAGCGCTGCGGCCGTTCGGAGGCGAAAGGCTTCGACGCGTTGTTGAGCGGCTTTTGAAATGCCCGACAGCCGCCCCCCCCCACCCCTACCCCCCCCACTGCTCCTCCACTTTTAAAATACTGTTCCCCACCGCCGAGCAGATCTATCATCTATCGACCCATCGGCGCGATTCAGACTCGCTGAATGAGCGTTACTGTGCCAAGGTGATTTGGGGCGGGGCGGGGCGTGGCGGGGCGGGGGGGCCGCTTTGAGCGTTTGAGCCGCGAGGAGCCAGGAAGCTGCCCGTTTATCCGGGCTCTCTGAACCCCCTGCGGGGACAGCAGAGGTCTAAACGGTTTCCAGAGCGAGCACAATGATGTCCAGCCACCCAAAATGCGGCAGAGGGGGGGGGACCTTTCATGTTTCCGACCCCCTCTTCTAAATCCGCAGGCTCAGGCTGGACCCGCCAGCCCAGGGAGAGGAACGATCTCGCCCCACATCTACACCTCCTTTTGATAGATTATTCAAAAGCACCAGACACATTATTTGTGGGTCTGTGACTGTGACCAGTGACTGCGACAAAGAGCAGGACAGAGAGAGAGGGAGGGAGAGAGAAGGAATGGGGGGAGAGAGGGAGACAGAGGGAGGGGGAGAGAGAGAGAGGGAGGGAAAAAGAGCAGAATGAAGCCAGAGAAAAAGAGGGAGCGAGGGAGACGGGAAAAAGAGCGAGGGGATAGGGGGAAGGGGGAGAAGAAGGAAGAGAAAGACAAAGGAGAGAAAAAGAGAAGAGAGAAAGAAAGACGAGAGAAAGAGAAGGACAGAAAAAGAGAAGAGAGAGGAGATAAATAGAGGACAGAAAAACAGGAGGAGAGAGTGGAAGAGAGAGGACATAAATAGAGGACAGAAAAATAGGAGGAGAGGATGAAAGAGAGAGGAGAGAGAGAGAAGGACAGAAAAAGAGATGAGAAGGGAGAGAGAGGAGATAAATTGAGGATGAAAAACAGAGGAGAAAAGGGTGAAAGAGAGGAGAGAGAGGGAAAAAGAGGAGAGAAATAGAGGAGGACAGGAGAGGGTGAAAGAGAGAGGAGAGAGCGAGAAAAAGAAGGATAGAAAAAGAGGAGAGAAAGCGACAGGCTGTCTGCTGTAGCGCAGGGCAGTAATGGAGGATCGCTCCGGGCCTGCAGGATCAATGCAGCTCATTTAGCGCGGTGGGAAACCTCGCCTGATTACTCAGCCCTTCCACACCATTAATTATTCACTCGCCCCCCCCCAAAAACAGCGCTCGGCCGGGGGGCGGGGGGCACCACGGCACGCCTGGGGGGGGCGAGCGACGCCAGGGCATTAATAACAGCTTATCTATCTAACTGACATCTATCTGCAGTCACAAAACTTTCAAATTCAACCCAAGAAATCACACACTTGAACCTGATGGTTTCATGAGAGCACGGACCATAGAAGCCGTTTCAGTTTCTATTAATTCCTTCTTTTTTAAAATTTATTTAGCATCTTGCTTCCAGAACCATCTGAGAAGAAATTGCAGAGATGAAAATGACCAATTGAGCCCGTCTTACGACCAATACTGCCCTCTATGTGTCCATCCTAGTCTCTATGTGAACATACATACAAACGTCCTAGTATATACATGTACACATAACAAGCTTATATAACTCACTTAGCGTGCGTGTGTGCGTGTGTGCGTGTGTGTGTGTGTGTGTGTGTGTGTGTGTGTGACATAATCAGATTAATATTTTCATTGCTGAGTGCTCAGAGCTTCAGAGGAATCAGTGAAGGGAAAAATGCGTTTAAAAAATAAAGCTCCTAAGGCCTTGAAGCAACACAGGAATGAGTGTGGAACAGTGTTAGTGCTTACGCTCGCAAACCCAAACGCAGCCCCGAGTTTGTGTCCATCTTTGGCCTGACACACAGGTCCACAGCTGGGGCGTGGCCTCCTGTCTGTGAGCTACGGGAGAGGAAGACCCCCGCTCACAGACTCGGTTTAAAATCACACCTGACGGGACACCAACGCGTCTCGTCACACGGGCACACCCGTGCCGACCCGCCAGGGCGGGGACAGTCACCTGGGACAGGTGAACAGGAAGTGGAGCACATTACACAACCAGCGCCTGTCCCCCAAAGCGCGGTCATTCTGCTCGCACTCCTACAGCAGCCGACTGAACTGACTTCGGCTAAAAGCCGTTCATCCAAAGCGCACTTTTGTACATTACTTAGGATAAAAGCATCTGCTAAATAAATGTAATGTAGTGTAAAAGCACCTGCCAAACTGTAACTTCAGTAAATACTAGGAATATTTTATTCAAAATCTCTAATATATACAGTGACCCCAAAACACCAACCCCACTTCTTACTGTCCCCCTCTACTGCACTGTGCTCTATGGGGGGATAATCCAGTCACACTGGACCCCTCTTACACAAAACACAACAGAAACATTTGTTTATGAGGAAGCCACCATGAAAGAGACTGAGCGATTGGAAAAACGAAAACATTCATTCAAACTGAATGAACCCAAGCAGAAACGGCTCCCGTTGCCATGACGACGGTGCTAGCGGACGCGAGGAGCGCTGGGTTTCTGCGGAGAGGCCGGACCGCCTCGTACGCCTTCACACGGTACGCAGAACGCGTGGGTAACGGATTCCGAGCAGCGCTCTCGAACCGTGACCTCCGGGCCTCCGGGAAAACGGGTTCCGTTTCTCTTAATCAAAATGGACGACCGAGCAAAACGAAAGGAAACCGGGGAGTCTGGGTAAAATGGCTCCACCTCCACTGACCCCGAGCCTTCACTCGGGAAGCCGGCATTTCAGCGCTAGCTCGTTAGCGAGAGCACGCATCCAAACTGCGCGACCCGGGAGTCAGGAGTGCGGGCCTGTGAAGGGAGAGGGACAGGAAGGTAATCCACAGCCTAACGTCACCGCAAGCCGAATCCCCTCGAGCTTTAAAAGGACACAACCGGACAGGGGGGTCTGTCCCGCGTGTGACGGAACGGGACGGTCCAGCCCAGAGCAGGTCGACCGTCCCGACCCCCCCAGCAGGATAATGGTTTCGGAACTGTTTAAACTCCTCTGAAAAGCCCAAACAGCAGGTTCAATTCCAGGATGGGCGATTGCGGTTGTACCCTTTGATCAAGGTACTTAAACGGAACTGCTTCAGCAGTTTAGACATCCCCGCTTCGATCTGATTAAACAAATTCTGACCCGGGGCGGAACACTGCCAGCTACGCTACATTTCACACCCCGTGCCCTCAAATCAATCCCAAAATCCTCAGCGTCCCCGCCCCCCCCCCCCCCCCCCCACGACTGGACGCCACGCTGGCGGTTTATGTAGCGGCTGCTTCTCTCCGTTATGGCACACAGAACGCAGCGTTGTCTCCGCTCTCAGGGGGGCTAACCCGTTCTGGAAGCCAGTCCGGGTAAGAGCGTTTCCGCTAACTGCCCCCCCTCCCCCCTCCCCCAGAAGAAGAAAACGCTCACCAGACTCTTCCTCTTCTCCGGGATGGCGCTGACGTCCACCGGCTCGCGTTCGATGGCGTTGATGAAGCGGGCTTCGGGCACGGCGATGGCACAGATGACGTGTACCCACCTGGGCGGAGAGTCACACGGTAAAGGGGGGCGCCCAGAGAGACGAACTTCACTTACCGCCATACAGACAGAATACACACTGCTAGCTACAGAAGCGTCCGCACCAGATATACACAGCTAGCTACAGCTTACCTCCATAAAGACAGAATCCACACAGCTAGCTACAGAAGCGTCCGCACCAGATATACACAGCTAGCTACAGCTTACCGCCATAAAGACAGAATCCACACAGCTAGCTACAGCTAACTGTCATAAAGACAGAATACACACTGCTAGCTACAGCTAACCACCATAAAGACAGAATACACACTGCTAGCTACAGAAGCGTCCGCACCAGATATACACAGCTAGCTACAGCTTACCGCCATAAAGACAGAATCCACACAGCTAGCTACAGCTAACTGTCATAAAGACAGAATACACACTGCTAGCTACAGCTAACCTCCATAAAGACAAAATACACACTGCTAGCTACAGAAGCGTCCGCACCAGATATACACAGCTAGCTACAGCTTACCGCCATAAAGACAGAATCCACACAGCTAGCTACAGCTAACTGTCATAAAGACAGAATACACACTGCTAGCTACAGCTAACCACCATAAAGACAGAATACACACTGCTAGCTACAGCTAACCTCCATAAAGACAGAATCCACACAGCTAGCTACAGAAGCGTCCGCACCAGATATACACAGCTAGCTACAGCTAACCGCCATAAAGACAGAATCCACACAGCTAGCTACAGCTAACTGTCATAAAGACAAAATACACACAGCTAGCTACAGCTAACCACCATAAAGACAGAAAACACACTGCTAGCTACAGCTAACCACCATAAAGACAGAATACACACAGCTAGCTACAGCTAACCATCATAAAGACAGAATACACACTGCTAGCTACAGCTAACTGTCATAAAGACAGAATACACACTGCTAGCTACAGCTAACCGCCATAAAGACAGAATACACACTGCTAGCTACAGCTAACCGCCATAGAGACAGAATACACACTGCCAGCTACAGCTAACCGCCATAAAGACAGAATACACACTGCTAGCTACAGCTAACCATCATAAAGACAGAATACACACTGCTAGCTACAGCTTACCACCATAAAGACAGAATACACACTGCTAGCTACAGCTAACCGTCATACAGACAGAATACACACGGCTAGCTACAGCTAACCTCCATAAAGACAGAATACACACACTGCCAGCTACAGCTAACCGTCATAAAGACAGAATACACACTGCTAGCTACAGAACCGTCCGCGCCAGATATACACAGCTAGCTACAGCTTACCACAGTAAAAACAGAAAACACACTGCTAACTACAGCTAACCACCATAAAGACAGAATACACACTGCTAGCTACAGCTAACCACCATAAAGACAGAATACACACTGCTAGCTACAGCTAACCACCATAAAGACAGAATACACACGGCTAGCTACAGCTAACCACCATAAAGACAGAATACACACACTGCCAGCTAAAGCTAACCGTCATAAAGGCAGAATACACACTGCTAGCTACAGCTAACTGTCATAAAGACAGAATACACACTGCTAGCTACAGTTAACTGTCATAAAGACAGAATACACACTGCTAGCTACAGCTAACTGTCATAAAGACAGAATACACACTGCTAGCTACAGCTAACCGTCATAAAGACAGAATACACACTGCTAGCTACAGCTAACCACCATAAAGACAGAATGCACACTGCTAGCTACAGCTAACCTCCATAAAGACAGAATACACACGGCTAGCTACAGCTAACCACCATAAAGACAGAATGCACACTGCTAGCTACAGCTAACCACCATAAAGACAGAATACACACAGATAGCTACAGCTAACCACCATAAAGACAGAATACACACTGCTAGCTACAGCTAACCACCATAAAGACAGAATACACACTGCTAGCTACAGCTTACCACCATACAGACAGAATACACACTGCTAGCTACAGCTAACCTCCATAAAGACAGAATACACACTGGCAGCTACAGCTAACCTCCATAAAGACAGAATACACACTGGCAGCTACAGCTAACCTCCATAAAGACAGAATACACACAGCTAGCTACAGTAGCATCCGCACCAGAGGTTTCATTACTGCATTAGTGCACACCGGTCAATCAACACACAAGCGAGTGACAGATGGTGCACTGCACTGATTGGTTGGTTCCGTTTCATTGCTACACTGAGAGAACTCTGAACATTTGCTATTGTTCTGGTTGTAGCTGATCTTTATATCGACACAGGACGATAGTGTAGAAAACAGAACACAATAGTGTAACAGCTTTGATTTTTCTGTATTAGAATTACTTTTTTAATGTAATCTTCATCTTTATTGTGTTTGTGTTCTTTGGAGATGGGTTCTGATACAGTAACTCTGATACAGTAACTCACTAGATTCTGAGCTCAAACTCATGAAAGTGAAATGGCTGCAGGTTAGCAGGGCTGCAGCACTGTGCTAAAGCTCTTTCCATAAAGGGAATCCAGGCATCTGAGGACACCAACCTTCCGTCTGTGGTCATCCTGAGCGCGCCTCCTCTTAAATTACACAAACAGCAATCCTGCAACAGAGCACAGGGCACAGGGGTTACACAGGAGTGACACAGGGCACAGGGGTGACACAGGGGTGACACAGGGCACAGGGGTTACACAGGGGATACACAGGGGTGACACAGGGCACAGGGGTTACACAGGGGATACACAGGGGTGACACAGGGCACAGAGGTTACACAGGGGATATACAGGGCACAGGGGTTACACAGGGGATACACAGGGCACAGGGGATACACAGGGGTGACACAGGGCACAGAGGTTACACAGGGGATACACAGGGGATACACGGGATACACAGGGGTGACAGAGGGCACAGGGGTAAGGGCAGGTGTGTGGGAGAGACCAGTCGCTGGTGAGAGCAGGTGTGTGGGGGAGAGACCAGTCGCTGGTGAGAGCAGGTGTGTGGGGGAGAGACCAGTCGCTGGTGAGAGCAGGTGTGTGGGGGAGAGACCAGTCGCTGGTGAGAGCAGGTGTGTGGGGGAGAGACCAGTCGCTGGTGAGAGCAGGTGTGTGGGGGAGAGACCAGTCGCTGGTGAGAGCAGGTGTGTGGGGGAGAGACCAGTCGCTGGTGAGAGCAGGTGTGTGGGGGAGAGACCAGTCGCTGATGAGAGCAAGCGTGTGGGAGAGAGCAGGCTGTGAGAGGGGGAGAGCAGCACTCACCACCGTCCAGGCCCCCGCGGCACACCTGGAGCAGGTCCAGGCCTCGTTCAGCCGGTCCGGCCTGACGCCGTAACAGCCTGAGAACACAGGGAGGTCAGAGGTCAAAGGTCAAACGCAAACTCTGACACTTTTAAATCTCAGTCGGCCATTTTTTCTCCTTGGCCTTTAAACACATTTAAGATCCTCGGAGTGTACTGTCCTTGCGTAATGTTTTGTTATCCCTGGCATCAGTTTTCATTTATTGAAGTTGTGCAGCACTTAGCTTAACGTCAGTTGTTTCTAAGCATGCGTTATAAATAAAGTTGACTCGACCGGACTTGACCTCCGCATCGAAACCGTGGCGCCTACGCTTGTTACCGCCAACAAAATGACAGACAAAAAAAAAACACAACAACAAGGCAGCGGAAGACGAGTCTGAGTGACATCAGCCCAGCCGGGGCGACGCGGGACGCGCAACGTGTGACACGTTACAGCGCGTTACGCGGCGAATTAAGCGATTAGAGCGCGGAGCCGCTAATGAGAGCGGGGCTTATTACGCGTGCACCGCACGCTCCACCTCCCGTTCCGTTATTACAGGAACACAAAGGGTCGCCCCGCGAGGGGAGGGGGAGGGGGGGAGCACCGTCTGAAATTAATCATCCCCCGACACGGCTCCTTAAGACAAAACATTTCAATTACTGCAGGAGAAACAATGCACACAAAAGAGAGGAAGAGAGAGGGGGGGGTGAGAAAAAGGAGATGTTGAGGCTGGGGGAGCAGGGTCTCTCTCTCTCTCTCTCTCTCTCTCTCTCTCTTCCCCCCTCTCTCCCCCTCTGTCTGTCTGTCTGTCTGTCTGTGGGAGTCAGGGACCCAGGGATGGGCAGCTCCTGTCTGGAGCCCTCATCAGAGAACCCGCACATGGGGGGTTGTGCTGCAACTGGCAACCCGCTGAGCATTCACCCTCCCGCAAGGGATGCAGTGTGGGGGTGTGTGTGTCTGTGTCTGTCTATATATGTGTGTATGTGTCTGTGTGTGTGCGCGCGCATGTCTGTGTGTGCGTGTGCGTATGTGTGTTTATGTACGTGTGTGTGTGTGTGTGTGTGTCTATATATGTGTGTATGTGTCTGTGTGTGTTTATGTACGTGTGTGTGTCTGTGCGTGCGTGCGTGCGAGTGTGCACACTTGAGTGTGTGTATGTGTGTGTGTGCGCACGCTTGAGTGTGTGTGTGTGTGTTTATATACGTGTGTGTGTGTGAATGTGCACGCTTGAGTGTGTTTATGTACGTGTGTGTGTGTGTCTGTGTGCCTCTGTGTGTGTGCGCACGTGTGTGTGTATGTGTGTTTATGTACGCGTGTGTGTGTGTGTGTCTGTGCGTGCGTGTCTGTGTTTGTGTGTCTCTGTTTTTTTCAGGCATCACTGTTTAAAACACCAGTAAAGCAGTTGAAAAGCGCCGGCCCCTCCAGCTCCCAAACACAGGCCCGCACTTCACTGCACCCAGGCCCAAATCTAATTAAAGGAGACACACACACACCGGACACTAACAAGCAGCCCGACGCCCCAGAGCTCCCCGCCGCTGGATGCACCGGACCCCAGCGAGAGCTAGTATACAAGGGGGAGGGGAGGCGGGAGCCAATCAGGGGAGGAAGTTTCCGGAACGCGCAGCGAAGACCGAATAAATAAATTAAATAAACTGGGGAAGCAGAAAGGAGGAGGTGAAGACTGGCACATCGGAGGATCTGAGAGTGTAAAGGAGGAGGTGAAGACTGGCACATCGGAGGATCTGAGAGTGTAAAGGAGGAGGTGAAGACTGGCACATCGGAGGATCTGAGAGTGGAAAGGAGGAGGTGAAGACTGGCACATCGGAGGATCTGAGAGTGGAAAGGAGGAGGTGAAGACTGGCACATCGGAGGATCTGAGAGTGTAAAGGAGGAGGTGAAGACTGGCACATCGGAGGATCTGAGGGTGGAAAGGAGGAGGTGAAGACTGGCACATCGGAGGATCTGAGAGGGGAAAGGAGGAGGCGAAGACTGGCACATCGGAGGATCTGAGAGTGGAGTAGCTGTTCTGTGTTTCTCATTCAGAACTACCGCCCGGTATCTCTCCTCCCTTTCCTATCCAAAACACTCGAACGTGCTGCATCTAACCAGCTCTCTGCTTTCTTCTCTGAGAACAACCTGCTTGATCCCCACCAGTCTGGCTTCAGGCCTGGCCACTCGACTGAGACTGCACTCCTCGGTCAGTGAGTCACTCCATGCCGCACGAGCAGCCTCCCTCTCCTCTGTCCTGATTCTTCTAGACCTCTCCGCTGCATTTGACACTGTGGACCACTCTACCCTCCTGTCCTCCCTGGCAGCAACAGGGATCCGCGGCACAGTCCTTGACTGGATTGAGTCCTACCTCTCTGACCGCTCCTCCCAGTTGCCTGGGCGGGTAAGGTATCACCACCCCGTCCCCTCACCACCGGAGTTCCCCAGGGCTCAGTCCTCGGTCCCCTTCTCTTCTCCTTGTACACCAGATCCCTTGGCCCTGTAATATCTGCCCATGGCTTGTCCTATCATTCCTATGCCGACGACACGCAACTCTTTCTCTCCTTCTCCCCATCGGACACACAGGTCCCTGCCCGCATCTCCGCTTGCCTGAGGGACATACAGAGCTGGATGGACAATCACCACCTGAAGCTCAACCCGGGAAAGACGGAGCTAATCTTTATTCCTGCTCTATCCTCTCCCCTCCTCGACTTTTCCATTTCCTTAGGGGACACCGTAGTGACATCATCACCCTGCGCCAAGAATCTCGGAGTGATGATGGACAACAGGCTGTCCCTCTCCAACAACATTGCAGCAGTAACCCGGGCATGCAGATTTTTCCTATACAACATCCGCAGAATCCGCCCCTTTCTCACCACCTACTCAACCCAGCTCCTTGTCCAAGCAATGGTTCTATCCCGCCTGGACTACTGCAACTCTCTTCTGGCTGGACTACCGGCATCTGCCACCAGACCCCTGCAGCTCATTCAGAATGCTGCGGCTCGTCTGGTCTTCAACCTCCCCAGACACTCCCACGTAACTCCCCTGCTCACTACCCTCCACTGGCTGCCTGTTATAGCTCGCATTAAATTCAAAACATTGGTTCTAGCATACCAGGCAGTCAAGGGATCAGCCCCAGCATACCTTCACAAGATATTCAAACCCTACATGCCAGCCAGATCCCTCCGTTCTGCTACCTCAGGACGCCTAGCACCTCCCCCTCTTCGCACCTGCACTTCCAGAACACGTCTCCTGTCTGTTCTGGCCCCACGATGGTGGAATGACCTCCCTGTGGAGGTCAGAACAGCTGAGACTGTGACCCATTTCAAACGACGACTGAAGACCCACCTCTTCAGGCTGCACCTCTCCCCATCCCTCCCTTCCCCCCCTGTAAATGACTAAACTTAGGGTTGTAACTAGGCAGCTGTTTAATAGGTGACTTAGTTGATGCGCCAGTCTTAACGACTACTTGTATTTTTATTTATTTTTATTTTTCCATAGATTGCGTTGTTGCCGTTCTCGTTGTTAGTGTTAATCAGTTTAACCACCAGGGTCCAAGTTGAACTATGCGGTTGTTCCCTGTACTTGGACCGGTACTTCTCCCCAAGGGTTTCGTCATACTTGTTCCTGGTTATGGTTATACACTTTGTTGTACGTCGCTCTGGATAAGAGCGTCTGCCAAATGCCTGTAATGTAATGTGTTTCTGTGAAGGCCCAGGAGGGCAGGGGGTGGGGGTGACTGCGCCCAGGGAGGGCGGCAGGGAGACAGAACTCGGCTCCCGGGAGGAACTCTGGACTTGGATCAGTTTAGCCTTTTAGCACATGATGGATAAGGTTGTTAACTGGGCAGGAGAAAGCTGACCCTGGATCAGCACTCCTACTCTGAGAGGCTCAGTGAACAAGGACCAGTTTTTTCCTGTTACAGCTCATAACGGATATGGTCAGAGACACCCTGATCCCACATCAGCACTCGGCTACACTCCCTGAACGCATGCTCATGATGAGCCAATCGGTGGTGCGACACTCGGCTGCACTCCCTGAACGCATGCCCATGATGAGCCAATCGGTGGTGCAACACTTGACTACACTCCCTGAACGCATGCTCAGGATGAGCTGATCGGTGGTGCGACACTCGGCTGCACTCCCTGAATGCATGCTCATGGAAGAGCCAATCGGTGGTGCGGCACTCGGGTGCACTCCCTGGATGCATGCTCATGATGAGCCAATCGGTGGTGCGCCACTTGACTACACTCCCTGAACGCATGCTCAGGATGAGCTGATCGGTGGTGTGGCACTCGGCTGGACTCCCTGAATGCAGGCTCAGGACGAGCCAATCGGTGGTGCGGCACTCGGCTGCACTCCCTGAACGCCCTGCAAACTCTTCACTGTGGACGGGCTAATTGGCTACGCGGCTTAGACCGAGAGGGACACAGAAAATAAACACTGCCCCCCCCCCCCCCCCCGCTCTTTTTTCCCCTAGAAAAGTAAATTGTGTGAAACGTTTTGATTGGCATTCTGATCCTTTATAAACCCCCAGCACCCCCCCCCCCCGGCACCGCCCCCCCCCCCAGCCCCATCAGACCTCTCAGCAGGTTATTTGCGGTGGGAATTTGGCGGTTATTGCTCTCTCAAATTAACTGGGCTGTTACTTCTGCGCGTAAAACCGTGAAACGGAGGAGAAAAAACTACAGCTACGAGGAGAGAGAAGAGGAGGAAGAGGAGGAGGAGGGGAGGTCTGGAGAGGGAGCGGAGGGCGGAGCTCGGAGCTCGGGGGTCAGGGGTGACTCACTGGCGTGGACCTGCAGGCTGCAGCTGGGGCAGGCGAGGAGCACGCTGGTGCCGTCGTCCCCGATGTGGGAGTTGGAGGCGGGGGGCTCGGTGTTCTCCGCGCCCGAGCTGAAGCACATCTCCGGGACGAGGGGGCGGGTGCGACTGCCGCAGCGGGACGCGGGGCTGAAGGGTGGGTCCGCCGGGAGGGAGGGGTCTCTCTGGGGCTGCGGGGGGGACGGGAAAGGAGACAGGAAGCTCAGAGAGAGGAACGACCATCAGGAACAAAGGGAACTTTCAAAGTGACATGAAAATGTGCAGGGTACAAAGAAGAGAGTGCAGGTACCTGTGTGTAGGTGTGTACAGGTGTATATACCTGTGTAGGTGTGTGTACAGGTGTGTGTACCTGTGTGTAGGTGTGTGTATATACCTGTGTACAAGTGTGCATAGGTGTATATACCTCTGTATAGGTGTGTGTAGGTGTGTGTGTACCTGTGTACAGGTGTATATACCTGTGTGTAGGTGCGTGTTTACCGGTGTACAGGTGTGTGTGTATACCTGTGTACAGATGTGTCTATAGGTGTGTGTACCTGTGTGTAGGTGTGTGTGTACCTGTGTACAGGTGTGTGTGTGTACCTGTGTACAGGTGTGTGTATATACCTGTGTGTAGGTGTGTGTATAGGTGTGTGTGTACCTGTGTATAGGTGTGTGTGTATATACCTGTGTGTAGGTGTGTGTAGGTGTGTACAGGTGTATATACCTGTGTGTAGGTGTGTGTGTGGTTAGGTGTGTGTGTACCTGTGTGTAGGTGTGTACAGGTGTGTATGTGTGTGTACCTGTGTATAGGGGCAGAACAGGGTGCAGATGGCGCAGTGCGGCTCCATGGGCGCGACGGCCGCGTTGAAGCGGCGCTCTGCCAGGAAGTTGGGCGAGCGGTTCTGCCACAGGTGGCACTCCGCCGTCTGCTTCACCTCGTCTTCCATATCGCCCTCTGCTGGCAGGGAGGAGTACAGCGCTCAGGAGGGACAGCGCAATCAGCCAGTCAATCTCTCAACTCTTTCTCTCTCTCTCCCCCCGCTCTCTCTCTCTCTCTCTCTCTCTCTCTCTCCCCCCCCCCCTCTCTCTACCCCCGCTCTCCCCCCCCCCCATCAGCACCCCTCTTTCTCTCCCAGCTCTTGGCCACCAGCAGGAAGGACAGGGCTAATAAGAACCCTGCCGCTGGCTCAAAGTGACTTTGAAAGCAGGTAATTTGGAGCCATGATCCCCAGATCAATAGGTGTCAGCCGCACCAGAATGGACGGGAAAAAAGGAAAAAACAGGGAGCGAGCGAGAGAGAGAGAGAGAGAAAAATGAAGAGATGAGAGGAAAAAAGGAGAGGTTTCAGAGACGGGACACAATGGAGGAGAGGAAAGAGAGAGAGAGAGAGAGAGAGAGAGAGAGAGAGAGACAGAGAGAGAGAGAGAGAGACAGAGAGAGAGAGAGAGAGAGAGAGAGACAGAGAGAGAGAGAGACAGAGAGAGAGAGAGCGAGCGAGCGAAAGAGAGTGCAGGAAAGAGAGAGAGAGCTGCCGCAAGCAACGGTTTCACAAAGAAAGAAAGAAGAAGGCTTTTAAATTAAAAAATTGCTTTTAAATATTCAGTGAACCCGAAGCCTGGGAGGGTCTATGGCTTTTTTTTTTTTTAGAAGGGAGGGATGACACACGTGGGGATGTAAGGAGGAAGGAATGGAGGAGTTTTCCGGATCATTCCGAGACGCAGGGTTCATTTTCACTGAGCTCCAGGGGGGGATCTACAGGGCCCTTCGGCTACACACAGATCTACCACGGGCAATGCAAGGAGGACAACACATTATATTAATATTACATATAAATAAAAACTACATTACAGGTGACAATGAAGGAGATCACATTAAAAACTACATTACAGGTGACAAGGAAGGACATCAAATGTAAAACTACATTACAGGTGACGAGGAAGGAGATCACATTAAAAACTACATTACAGGTGACAAGGAGGAAGGAGATCACATTAAAAACTACATTACAGGTGACGAGGAAGGAGATCACACTAAAAACTACATTACAGGTGACAATGAAGGAGATCACATTAAAAACTACATTACAGGTGACAAGGAAGGACATCAAATTTAAAACTACATTACAGGTGACGAGGACGGAGATCACATTAAAAACTACATTACAGGTGACAATGAAGGAGATCACATTAAAAACTACATTACAGGTGACGAGGACGGAGATCACATTAAAAACTACATTACAGGTGACGAGGAAGGACACCGAATTTAAAACTACCTTACAGGTGTTAAGGAAGAAAGAGTTCACACTAAAAACTATGTTACAGGTGAAGAGGAAGGAGATCACGTTATAAACTGCACTGCAGGTGAGGAGGAGCCCACCTTCATCGCTGGACGCTTCCTGTTTGACGATGGAGAGTGGGGAGCGCATGGGCGGCCGGCTGAAGGGATGGCGTCTGCTCTTCTTCACCTCCAGCCTCTTCTTCAGCTGGGAGTACGAGGAGGAGTTCGGCTGCGGGGGCAGAAACGCCATCGCCGTTAAATGGAGAACAGTCAAACGCACAGAGAGGCGTGCCATGCACACATGCACATACACACATACACACACACATACACCCAAACGCACATACACACACACACACACCCAAACGCACATACACACACACACAAATATACCCAAACACACACATATACCCAAACACACATACATACACACACACACATATACCCAAACACACATACATACACACACACACACATACACACACACACACACATATACCCAAACACACATACATACACACACACACATATACCCAAACACACATACATACACACACACACACATACACACACACACACACATATACCCAAACACACATACATACACACACACACATATACCCAAACACACATACATACACACACACACATATACCCAAACACACATGCACATGTGCACATACACACACGCGTGTACAAACACACACACACACACACACACACACACCCGCAAACGCACATACACACATGTATGTACACACATACACATACCCAAACACACATACACACATGCGTGTACAAACACACATACACACACACACACACACACACACACATATACCCAAACACACATACATACACAAACACACACACATACACCTAAACACATACACACACACACACACACATATACCCAAACACACATACATACACAAACACACACACATACACCCAAACACATACACACACACATGCGTGTACACACACACACACATATACCCAAACACACATACACACACACTCTCTTTCTCTCACACACACCCATGCACACACACTCTTTCACCCCTTCTGACACATGAACACACTCTTTCTCTCACACACACCCATGCACACTTTTTCTATCATACACAAACACACTCTTTCTCTCTCTCTCTCTCTCTCTCTCACACACACACACACTCTCTCTCTCATAAACACCCATGCACACTCTCTCTTTGACACACACACACACTCTCTCTTTCTTTATCTCTCTCTGACACACACACACACACACACACACACACACACACACTCTCTTTCTTTATCTCTCTCTCTGACACACACACACACGCACGCACACTCTCTTAATGGAGCCAGCATCAAGAGGAAGCAATCGACCGTGTGGGGCCACAGAAACGGCTGGACATGATTGCTCGGTTCAAAAGGCAGACAAGAAAATGAAGAGGTATGATGTGGTATTGATGTCCAAATTGCAATCTGGGCTGTATTGTGGAGGACAGAGAGCACGGAGGGATTGAGCAGAGGGTCCAGTCTTTGTGTGGCCTCTCTCATCGGGGTTAAGCCTTTGAAGAGCTGGTTCTTTTTCGGAATGTTTTTTTCAAAATCCTAAGTCAGTGTCCTGGAACTCTGTCGCTTTCAGTTGCCAGTGTTGATTGTGACATCAGCATTAGAATGCACAGTTAAGAACATTCCAATCACGTATTTGTGACATCACACCTCGAAGGGTTAAGATAATACAACAGGGCAACACGAGGAAGCTGGGATCTACAACACGGAAATCCTGTAAGAGGAGGAACGTTTTTATGACTATTCTCCATTTCGCTCCCACCTTCTCACAATTTGGATTGTGCAATTCACACGGGTTAAGAGTATCTGCTAAATGTAAGTGATGTATTGTCATGTTATTTTTGGAGTTGTTGTGTTATTAGTACATTATTATCAGTACTCTTTATGAGTACATATACAGTATATGTATGTGTATACATAGATGTATGCACATACACAACCACACTGTTCTGTCTGTTGTTTCACATGTTCCTTGCCATGCTTTGGCAATACAAATGTGAATATTTGCCAATAAAGCACTCAGTTTGAATTTGAATGTACCTGAATTCCTCTCTTCTCGGCTGCGCCCTCTGCTGGCAGCTCGGTGTCACTGCTCTCCTGGTCGGCGGCGCCGGGGTCGGGCTTGGGGTCGGGCTTGGGGCCGGGGTGGGCGGAGCTTGTGGCGAAGCGCTCGAAGGCCTCCTGGAAGGAGAGCTGGCCCTTGGGCAAGGCGCCCTTCTTCGGCCTGTGCGTGACGAAGAGCGTGGGGATGAGGCCGCCGTCGCCCTGCAGCGCCACCTCCCCCAGGGAGGCCGCCATGCTGCGCGCCAGCTCCTCCCTGCCGTCCGACGGCTTCTTCTTCTTCTTCTTTTTCTTCTTCTTCTCCCCGTCCGGCGTCTGCTCGCCCTGATCTTCGAGGGCTGGGTACCCACACACACAGAAAGGTTCGGAATTAGAGATGGAATTCATTCACGTGTTAACATACTCGTTAAAAGACCCCCCCCCCCCCCCACCCCACTTCCCCCAAATCTGTAACGCCCAATCATGTTCACGGTGCGCCACTCATCCCAAATCTCCGTGTGAATTCAGGAGGGCCGAAGACAGGGACGAGTTCTCCTCTGAAACACGTGATCTGGTGTGAACTGGCAGTGTTAAGTGCCAGCCAACCCCCTCTGCAGTGAGTCTGGAGTTTGTCACTCTGGGCTGGACCGTTTTTCTCCAGACAGACAGAGGCGTGCAGTTAGCCTCCCGCGCTAGGCTAGGAATGGGAGCGTGGGTTAGCATGCAAGGCCAGCGGCGGTGTTCCAGAATGTCCTACCCTCTGGTGTTCCAGAATGTCCTACCCTCTGCCGTTCCTTAATGTTCCCCCACTCCTGTTCCAGAATGTTCCCCCTCTGGTGTTCCGGAATGTCCCCCCCTCTGGCGTTCCGGAATGTCCCGCCCCCCCCCCGACGTTCCAGAACATTCCCCCGCTCGGCCTGCCTTACCCTCCACGCCCTTTCCTTCCGGGTCCATGTGCTCCATGTGCTCCATGGCCTCCAGAGCCCTCAGTGCCTCCTGCGCCATGCGCTCCGTCCGCTCCTGCCTCCTCTGCGCCTCCTTCTGCTCCACCTGCTGCTGGTACTCGGCCAGGTCCAGCTCAATGCCGTCGTCCATCAGGGCCTTCACCTCCTCCTGCTTCAGCCTCCGCAGCTGCTGCTTCTTCTGCAGGGCCCTGCGGCGGGAAACACACACACATACGTGTGCTTTTATATGAGTGTTATATTTACACACGCATACATACACACATATGTACACGCATACATACACACATACACACACACATGCATGTGCTTTTATGTGTGTGTTATATTTATACATGCATACATACACACGTGTGCTTTTATATACAGTATGTGTTATATTTACATGTGCATACATACATACATACATATGCTGCATACACACACACACAGGTCAGCAAGGAAGAAAATGCATCACACAGATAGATACACAGAGACACACAGACAGCCACACAAGTCAGCAGAGGCTGTGCCAGGCTCTGACAGACAGACAGACAGACAGAGTCAGACAGACAGACGGACGGATGGATGGACAGACACAGGGACAGCAGCGCAGGGAGGCGCTGTCTCTGTGGCTCAGCAGTTCGGCCACGTTAAACACAACCCAGCTGACCGATGGGACCGACAGAGCGAATGCCGAAAACAAAACAAAAAAAAGAGAGAGAGAGAGAGATAGAGAGGGGAGAGAGAGAGAGAGAGAGAGAGAGGGGAGGGAGGGAGAGAGAGACAGAGAGAGAGAGAGAGGGGAGGGAGGGAGAGAGTGATAGAGAGAGAGATAGAGAGGGGAGAGAGAGAGAGAGAGAGAGAGAGGGGAGGGAGGGAGAGAGAGATAGAGAGAGAGATAGAGAGGGGGGAGAGAGAGAGAAGCACAGCAAGCCTTGAGGCTTCTCAATAAAGCATTCTCTTATTGGAACACACTGCGCTGTCCATACAGCCTGCACAAAGCAGGAGGCCAGGCTGATTAATATAGACACTGTGTGTGTGTGTGTGTGTGTGTGTGTGTGTGTGTCTGTGTGTGTGCACGTGCGCATGCGTGTGCGTCCGTGTGTGTGTATGTTGTGTGTGTGCACGCGTGTGTGTCCGTGCATGTGTGTGTGTGCGTCTGTGTGTGCGTGTGCGTGCGTTGTGTGTGTGCATGCGTGTGTGTGTGTGTGTGTGTTTGCTTGTGTTGTGTGTGTGTTGTGTGTGTATGCGCGTGTGTATAGTAACAGCAGTAACACAGCGAGGGTATTAACACAGAGCATTATAACACAGCAATATGGACTGTAATTAACACAGAAACACAACAACTGAGCAATTAGCAGTGTTTGAGCATTATTATCAAAGGATACGGATGTAGTTAGGTGTCGGAGTGTTATTAACAGTGTATAAAGGTTATTAACAACATGCGTTATTATCACCATACAAAACTGTTGTTTACACGTTTTGTTGGGAGTGTTATTAAGAGTGCATAGATTCTCTTAACAGTGTTTTAGTTATTTATACAGTCTACAAATTTAAGTGTGTTATTTACACAGCATAAACACGTAATTAGTAGTGTAATTAGTAATAGTGAATGTTATTAACAGGTCACAAGCATTATTAAGTTTGTGACTGTTAATAACAGTTTTTTTAGTTATATATCGAGAGTATGAGTGTTATTAACATTTTATAAGAGTTAATAACAGAGTGTATCAGTTATTTAGATAGTATATGAGTGTTAACAACAAAGTGCATTAGTTAGACAATGTGAGTGTTATTAAAAGTGTATGAGTGTTAATAGCAATGTATTAGTTATGCAGACAGAGTATGAGTGCTATGAATAGCATATAAGTGTTAATAACAGAGTGCATTACTAATGTACACAGCGTATGAGTGTTATAAAGAGTGTATGAGTGTTCATAACAGAGTGTATTAGTTATGCAGACAGCATATGAGTGTTATGAATAGCGTATAAGTGTTAATAACAGAGTGCATTACTAATGTACACAGCGTATGAGTGTTATAAAGAGTGTATGAGTGTTCATAACGGAATGTATGAGTTATGCAGACAGCGTATGAGTGTTATAAAGTGTGTATGAGTGTTCATAACGGAGTGTATTAGTTACATACACAGTGTGAGTGTTATTAATAGCATACGAGTGTTATTGAGAGTGCATGTTTTCGGTGCTAGCAGGTACAGGCGCAGACGCAGACGCAGACGCAGACGCAGACGCAGGCGCAGACGCAGGCGCAGACGCAGGCGCAGACGCAGGCGCAGCGCAGGCGCAGACGCAGACGCAGGCGCAGACGCAGACGCAGGCGCAGACGCAGGCGCAGACGCAGACGCAGGCGCAGGCGCAGGCGCAGACGCAGCTCACCTCTGCAGCAGCCGGTCCTTGTAGGTGACGCGTGTCTCCCTCCAGAGCTCCAGCTCGGGGCTGGAGAGGATTGTGGGCCGCTGGTGGTCCAGCACGGTCACGTCCTTGCCCTGCTTCCACAGCTCGTAGCGGTCCGGCTGCAGGCAGCGCACGAACACGTCCATGGAGATCTTCACCATGTCCTTACGGCACGTGCACTGCGGGGGGGGGGGGGGGGGGGGGGGACAAGCGGAGGGGTCAGGGACCGGATAAACATGCACCGCACGAACAAGATCTTCCCCATGTCCACTGCGGGGGACACAGGCAGTGAGGTCAGAGAGCAGATAAACACACAGCACCAACGTGTCCATGAAGATCTTCACCGTGTCCACTGGGGGGGACACTCGTACTTGTACTAGGGGGCAGCTTGTATAGCCCCCTAGTTTGACTTAGCATAGGCTAGGTCAGAGTAATGTTCAGTGTGTGAACTGGACTTTGTGTGTTCTTGGCTATGAGTAACTGTTACATAATGAGTCTTGTACCTTATCGGACCAGTGTTCTATAGTTGTTACAATGACCTTTGGTATGCACTTTTGTACGTCGCTTTTGATAAAAGCGTCTGCAAAATAAATGTAACATAAATGTAATGAGACACAGGTGGAGGGGTCAGGGACCTGGTCCAAAGGACCAAGGCGTGAGACACGGTCAGTTCACGGAGAGGAGGTAATGTTGAACAAAAGCTCAGGCCAAAAAAATAAACTAAAAAAAACTGGAACCAGCAGGAGATTCAAGACTTCAGTAAATGTTTGTCAGGCTCATAATCACCCGGTATACTAATGGGGGACTGTTATACCGCTCATTACGGTCAGGCAAAGTGCTGTGTACCTCAGGGGTCGTGGGTTTGAATCCCAGATGGGGCACTGCCACTGTTCCTTTAAGGAAAGTTGCTTACGCTGAACTGCGACAGTGAAATATCCAGGCAAATAAATGGACGACGGGTAAAAATGCGAGCTGGGTAAGGGAGCCTGTCGATGTAAATAATGTCGATAATTCTCAGACCGTGAGAGAACATACAGAGTGCATCAGAACGTGCCTGCACTGAAATCACGCAGACAGAGATCTTATCTTCAAAACAAGGCGCTGATGTGTGAATAAATAAGTCCAGCCGCCGTGGAGCTCGCCAGTTTAGACCAGAATATAACCGCGAGGCAGGAGAACCAGCGTCCCCCCCCCCCCCCCCCCCCCCCCCCCGAAATCAGACCTGTTTTAATCAGCCACTTACAGCAAACCTGACAAGGTAAAACAAACAGTGGGGCTCGCTAAGGAATGATGCACTAAAAACACACATGCATGCACACACACAGACACGCTCACATGCACACACACACACACACACACAGACACACACAAACACAAACAGACACACTCACACACACACACACACACACAAACAGACACGCTCACACACACACACACAGACACGCTCACACACACAAACAGACACGCTCACACAGACACTCTCAAACGCAGACACACACACGCACACACACCCTGAAACATGTCAATAACCCACATAACCTAATTCTAAATTAAACAATTAAACCCAATGTGGTAAGACAAATGCGCATTTCAGGGATGCACACCCTCGAACCCAAACCACCTGCTCTGCCCCAGACTCAGGGCTGTACCCTACACACACACGCTCTACAACTGCACCTCCCATCAACGGATCCACCTCAAAAAAACATCTCATCACAGTCGGATAACGGAAAAAATAATAAGAGTAGTAGTATTGTCACCAGGAAGCTGAAAATGAAGAACGGAGCACGTGCGTGCGTACACGGCGGCATTACCACGGTAACGACCGGCGCGTCAGGTGACAGGTGATCTGGACCGCGGGCGAATCAGGACCCCGCACACTCCCGCGGTTTCATTAAGGACGGCGTGTTTCAGAAACGCAGGCCGAACCGACCAGACTAACGGAGGATGGGGGGGCGGGGGGGGGGGGTGTGACTGGAGGGTGTGGAGGAAGGGGGGGGGGGGGGCAGAGGGGGGCGGGGGGGGGGGGAGGCGGGGATGAAAATAAAACTAATTTTCTCTGCGCCCCGGACGGTGTATAACATCCCTCCTTTATTTACTCGACAGCGCTGAGAGCCTTGTGTTCAATTACAGAGAACATTCTTCAGCCATCGGCGGAGACAGGCCGGAGAGAAGCCAGACTGGGGGGGGGGGGGGGGGGCTACGAGGGGGTAATAACCAGCACAACAAGGCCCTCCCCCTTTCCACCCCCACCCCCCCCACAAAGCAATATCCTCCCCCCCCCCCCATCTCACCGCAGCACCTCCAGGACGGATGAGACCGTTCCGTACGACTGTTCAGCTTCTTTTTGTTTTATCCCCAAACGGAACGGAAATGAAGAAGTCTGAAAACACGAGACGGACCGAGAGACGAAAGATTCGAGGACCCCCTAAAAATAAAATATCCCCCTCCGAAAAGCTCTGCACTCAAACGGGTACATACCCAGCCCTCGTGTGCACAGAAATAGGCTCCAATAGGAAGCGTTGAGGAGCAGTGACACACAAAACGAGGGAAGATGGGGGGGGGGGGGGAGGTTGGGGGGGTAAATCGCGTTTCCCTCCCTGACCTTCTACATTCTCCGGGTGGGGGATAATAATAATCAGCTATGCAGCGGATACTTTCATTTGACAAAAATAATTTCAGGACAATGACTCAAACCCCCCCCCCCCCCTCGGCCCCTGAGTCAATGAGGCCTGCTGGCTCCCCCCCACCCCTGCACGGTCACTGGGGGTGTAATGGCCGGGCTCACATTAAACTAAACTCCCAGGGCTCCTCGCCCATAAAACAAAGACAGGCTGGGAGAGCAAAGGACTGATGCTGCCTCCCAGAGCTGTACAGCAACAGTCTATTCATTATTTTATTTTTAAAATCCTCTTAATACTTCCACAGAGAGAAACTGGGGCTACGATGGCCAGCAATGTGGCATTGTGGATAGGGGCTTGTAAAGCAGGAGTTGCAGGTTCAATTCCCCTATACTCTTAATACTTCCACAGAGAGAAACTGGGGGGCTATGATGGCCAGCAATGTGGCATTGTGGTTAGGGGTTGGTAACGCAGGAGTTGCAGGTTCAATTCCCCTATACTTTTAATACTTCCACAGAGAGAAACTGGGGGGCTATGATGGCCAGCAATGTGGCATTGTGGTTAGGGGCTGGTAACGCAGGAGTTGCAGGTTCAATTCCCCTATACTCTTAATACTTCCACAGAGAGAAACTGGGGGGCTATGATGGCCAGCAACGTGGCATTGTGGATAGGGGCTTGTAAAGCAGGAGTTGCAGGTTCAATTCCCCTATACTCTTAATACTTCCACAGAGAGAAACTGGGGCTATGATGGCCCCAGCAACGTGGCATCGTGGGTCGGGGCTGGTAATGCAGGAGTTGCAGGTTCAATTCCCCTACAGCGGAGGCACAGCCATTGTACAGTCGAGCACAGCGGCTATCCTGAATTTCCGCTGCTATGAATCCAGTTGTACAAACGGGTTGTGTGTTTAAAACATACGAATGTGTAAAATCTAAATGTGGGAATGGTAAGACTGGAATCCAGATGAAGCTGTTGTGTACACTAGGCTAAGGCGGTCATACTACGGTAGAGCACTGAAGTGTGACAACTCTGACTACGAGGCACCCAAGCGAGCTTTCACCCAAAAACAAATCCTCCAGCCCTCATCAAACACTTAAAAGTTCAAAAGTGGAAAAACTAGGGCTGATAAAAGTTCAGGGAAAAGTGGAACCTCCTTTCACAACTGCAGGACAATGCATTTTCTCCCCCCCCCCCCCTTTCCGTGGATGTAGGTCATCTTTTGTGTTGTCTTTTAAAATGATTCCACACACAAAAGAGGAACAAATGGGGAGGGAAGGATGGACCATGAAAGAGTGAACCTCCTGCAGAACAGAAATAAAAAAAGAAGAATAAAAAAAGAAAGAAAAAAAGAAGAAGAAAAAAAGAAAGAAAAAAAAACACAGCGAAAGAAGAGAAACCAGCGTTGAAAGAGTTGCTTTCAATTCATTTCACTCTCCATCTCAGAAATCAGGAATCAGGAACAGCCCGCAGAACGCCCCCTCCCCCCCCCTCCTGCTGATTGGCTGCTGCTGAAGCTAAGGAAGCATCTCAGAGACTGCAGGCCAAAAGGGGTCAGCCACTGCAGGTACTAAACCCAGGTTAAACCCAGGTAAGACCCAGGCTAAACCAGGAACCTGACGCACGGTCCCAACAGCACTTGTGCCAGCCCGGGCATCCTGGTCAAATTCTTTAAAAAGAAAGAAAGAAGATGTATTGGTCCACATCTTGTCCCCTGGTCACCGGGGCTATAGGGTCATTTGCATCCTGCGGTCTGTTATGTAGTGCACTTAGTGTGAAGTGTGCACTTAGGGGGGTATCTGCAGACCTGTTGCTAAGAGACCGGTGAAGAGCATGGTGGGGGTGGGGAGTGGGGGGGGGATGATTAAAGCGCGGTGATCGGACTGAAACGGCGCCCTCTGCAGGTGTCGTCTGGAGCCCCACGCAGGACCGTAAATCAGGGGGGAGAGAAACGCTTTAAAGTGTCGCGGAGTTCCCGCCCCCCTGCTCGGGGATTCCGTCGCCGCTGTTTTTCCAGGAAAAACGCAGCCGCGAATCTCACGAAAACCCCCCCCCCCCCCCCCCATACCACATGATTTACTGTGTGGGGAATCGGTCGGATTCAGATTATTTACTCAAAGCTGCTCGAATGTAATGCAGATTGGCGTTTTCGTACACGTTGATTTTTTTACCATTTACCTGAGACACCGAGAAGAGCCAGTGGAAAATGGGACTTCTTCGCCTCTTTTAATTTTGGTCTAAAATAACAACTTTTTTTTTGGCTGATTGCGCAGCATTTAAACTGTGAAACAAAACAAAAAACGACAAAAAAAGTGTTTTAAGTTATTGTGCATGAGAGCGTCTGCTGAATTAAAAAGATGTACTTAGAAAAATGTTTTTTCACTGAAGCGATGGCAGTACAAAAAAAATAAATAAAAATACATTTTCAACCATTTATTTTTTTTTGATTAACGATGAATGTATTGACTCTATTGTTGGACACATACGGTAGGCTTTGACAGCAGATTGACAGCCTGTTAAGGAGTGAGATCACAAGTATGTGATTAGAGGGTTCTAGAACGCTGACTCAGAATTCTGAAAAGCAGCATTCCAGAAAGCCTGCTCCTGAAATGGTTAAAGGCTCCTTTTTGTGATGCTCCTTTTAAAATTTTTTTTTTTTTTTTTTAAATTAATTTTAATTTTTAATATATTTTTTAAAATTAAAAATGGGGACAGTCTATTCAGGTGCAGGGGGGGTGGGGGTGTGTGGGCGGGGGGGGGTAGCAGAGAGAGCGGCTGATTTGTTGCCAGCTGCTCGTTTGAGACAGAAGTAAAGGCACAGAAGAAGGGACACGGCGAGGGACCCGGCGATGCCGAGCCGGTGAAATGGCCGGTGAAACGCGGCACGCCGCCGACGCCGTGCATTCTGGGTCGCCGCTGGAGAGCGAGCGGCACGCCGCCATCAAAACGCATTTGTGAGCAGCGGGGAGCAGCTGCCACTTCCACGCCGAAATCAATTCGGCGGCATCAAAGCTGCGAGGGACCCGGTGACATTTCCCACAAAGTGCTTTCTGGGAAAAAGGCAACTACAAAAAAAACAACAACAACAACAAAAAAAAATGAAATAAAATAACGACGGGAGCAGAACGCGGCCGGGGCGGCCGCTGGAGCAGCTGCTCCTCTCGGCTCAGCGAAACGCACCGAGCGTTTCAGTCCCAGCGTCCCGCTGCTGCCCCCCCCCCCCCCGAAATCGGGGAGGGGGGGGGCTCCACAAAGAGGCGAAGCCTCCCGCGGTTCCCAAATGCCAAACCCGAATCCTGCCGCTGACAGTGCAGGCACACACACAAAACGCGGGGGGAAGGGGGCGTGTTGTGTGGCTCATTTTTCAAGACGCTGTTCTAATGCAGGGGTGTCGCGTTAAGTCCTGTGGGGGGGGGGGGGGGTCTTACAGTGTCTGCAGCCACTTAACCCCGTAAGAACAAGGCGTGTGGATTCTTCAGCCAATCAATGAACTTGAATGAATGGCTGATGCTGAAAAACTGGTTTTGGTTTTCGAACCCGGACGGCACCGTCATCCACAGCGGCCTGTGGGGGGCACAGACTAGGGCGCAGCTCTGTCCCGTTTGGATGGGATCAGCAGCAGGTTGTCATGGGAACACACGGTAGCTTGGATCAGCAGCAGGTTGTCATGGAAACCCACGGTAGCCGGGATCAGCAGGTGGTTGTTATGGGAACACACGGTAGCCGGGATCAGCAGGTAGTTGTTATGGGAACACACAGTAGCCTGGATCAGCAGCAGGTTGTCATGGGAACACACGGTAGCCTGGATCAGCAGCAGGTTGTCATGGGAACACACGGTAGCCTGGATCAGCAGCAGGTTGTCATGGGAACACACGGTAGCCTGGATCAGCAGCAGGTTGTCATGGGAACACACGGTAGCCTGGATAAGCAGCAGGTTGTCATGGGAACGCACGGTAGCCGGGATCAGCAGGTGGTTGTCATGGGAACACACGGTAGCCTGGATCAGCAGGTGGTTGTTATGGGAACACACGGTAGCCGGGATCAGCAGGTGGTTGTCATGGGAACGCACGGTAGCCAGGATCAGCAGCAGGTTGAGAGAGGGAGCAGCACGTGGGCCCTTCCATGTCTGAGACACTCTGCCCCGGCCTGTCGACCCCACGACACGAACAGAGGCCATCGCAAACCAGTCCAAACCAGTCCAGACCGATTCATCTACATCAACATGAACCAGCACACAGAGGGGAGCTCCCCGCTGGCTGACTCTTACAAGCCTCTGAAGGGGGGGGGGGTTAGAGAGCAGGAAGAGGCATTAACAGATGGAGGGGGGGTCCATGGCCCTTCAGTTCTTTATAAGCAGCAGGCCACACAGAACTGAGGAGCTGGAGCAAGCTGGCAGATCATAAATCTAACAGGCAGCCGAGCAGAGAGATGGGGGGGGAGGTGGGGGGGGGCTAACGTTACACAGTGGAGTGCTCTTAAAGTATATAAACCCTGTCACGGAGAGAGGAAAAAAACCAGGAAGTAAAATAAAACAGAGAGGAACAGAAAGAGAGACAGAGAGAGAGAGAGGGATAGAAAGAGAGACAAAGATGAGAGGGATAGAGAGAGAGAGACAGAGACAGAGAGAGGAAGACAAAACAGACAAAAAAGACAAAAAAGACAAAGAGAAAGCCAGTACACTACACACTGGCGAAGATCGTTACTGCATTCAGTGATTATCAGAATGGATTATCACCCAGCTCTAAAGACAGGAGAGGAGGAGACAGAGATGCAATTCCTCCAATACCGCGAGAAATATACAAAATTAAAAATTAAAAAAAGAACATTTCAGTAAATTTTCTAAACTTCAAAACAACTTTTGTGCCCCTAAAATATGAGGAAAAGCTGCTAAAAATCCTTTCAAGAGAAAGACCAACAGCGCCCCCCACAGGACATTTCAGCCTGTGGTACCCACTCACAGAAGGGACAGTGAGTCCCCACCCAGCGATACAGCATAACTGCTACAGAGAACACAGAGAACTGGCACAAACTGTGGAAACGCTGCATTTATAAACTCAGTTTGATGAATAATGCAGTATTTTGCAACAATTCCTCCTTTCGGGATAATAAATGCGATACGTGACGAACGTAATATTAACACGAAACATGAAACAAAAACGAATAAATAATTAGTAGTTGTGTTCAACTAGTAATGATTATTATACCTTACTATCTGTATTAGGTCATAACTACATAACAGAGTAGTCTAATGCATCTTACTGAGATACATCATTAGACTACTCACTCGATCCGGCTCAACTCTCCCCTTCAACTGGCAACCATCGCCACCATTGCCACACAGAACACAATAACTCCCACCGAAAAGACAAACCACGGGCAGAAGTGCCTGCCTGCGTGATGCCGCGTGTATGAGCATGTATCTGCATGTCTGTGTGTGTGTGTGCGCTTGCAGGTGTGTGTGCGTGCGTGTACCTGTGTGTACCTGTGTGTGTGTGTACGGGTATGTGTGTGTGTGTGTGTGTGTGTGTGTGAACAGCGGCCTCAGTGTAGCGGACCTGTGTGTGTGTGCGCGTACGGGTGTGTGTGTGCAGGTGTGTGTGCGTGCGTGTGTGTGTGTGTGTGTGTGTGTGTGTGTGTGAACAGCGGCCTCAGTGTAGCGGACCTGTGCGTGTGTGTGCGTACGGGTGTGTGTGTGTACGGGTATGTGTGTGTGTGTGTGTGTGTGTGAACAGCGGCCTCAGCGCAGCAGACCTGTGTGGCCATCTTGCCGTAGTCGATCCAGCGGAGCGTGGCGAAGTTGGTGGACTCGGCGCAGTTGAAGCCGTGGTTGAAGCCGGCGTGGTAACCGTACGGAAACGTGATCATGAACTCGCCCTCCTCCTGAGTGATCTGCACAGAGAGAGAGAGAGAGAGGGAGAGAGGAGTCAGCAACAGAGAGAGATTAACCTGAAAAACCATCACAGAGCCAAAAGGACGACCTTCATTCTCAGGTCATATTCAAAGCTACCTGCATGTACGCTAGGCTATTTAGCAGAAACTCAAGTCCAGAGGAAAACCCACACATACAGCTTATATCCTTTACACACACTACATTCATACGGCTGCGTATTTAACTCAAACAGTTCAGGTGTAAGCTCAAGGGTACAACAGCAGTGCCCCCACCTGGGAATCGCACTGGCAACCTCCGCAAGTTACCAGCCTGAAGCTGGCCTGTGATTCAGGAAGCACAGTCTAAAGCAGCGGAAAGTTCCAGAAATTAAAGCTCCTTTAACGGGGGTAACGAGTGTGTGTGTGTGTGTGTGTGCGTGCGTGTGTGCGTGTGTGTGTGTGTGTGTGTGTGTGCGTATGTGTGTGTGCGTGTGTGTGTGTGCGTGTCCTGATTTAAAGGTCGCCGGCGTGTTTGTGCGCGTGCCAGCGGTGACCTTGGACCGACGCTCTCCCACTCCTCCCCAGCAGCTGAGGCTGAGCAGCTGGGGGCTTGCGTAGCGTTTTGGGCAGGAGACCCCCCCCCCCCCCCCGGGGAGCCGGCCTACGTGCTGCTGGAAGTGCGCTGTGTTGGCCCAGGAGGGGACAGAGCCCTCCCTCCGGACAGAATCAAAAAAATAAATACATTTATATATTTTAAAAAGCCCTCCAAATACACCGCTGAATCAGATGGTGTTTTTTTGAGATGAGACATTAAACTGAGTTCCTAACTCTCTGATCGTTAAAGAAGAATAGGAGGTGGGGGGGGGGGGGGGGGGGGGGGGGTGTTCCCCAGTGTCCTGCAAAATTCAAACCCTGAATCTCTCAACTGGCCACCGTAAGCATCCCGAGTTTAAATAATGTCTCAGTAAAGGCCTCTATAAAAGCCCTATATATTCTGAAGCAATGCAGGTTAAGTAGCTTGCTCAAGGGTACAACGGCAGTGTCCCACCCGGGAATCGAACCTGGGACCTTTGGGTTCAGTGTCCTACCCGGGAATCGAACCTGGGACCTTTGGGCTCAGTGTCCCACCCGGGAATTAAACCTGTGAACCTTTTTCTGCTCCCAGCAGAAAACTTCCTTTTAACTTCCTGCGTCTGACTTCCTGTCCTTCACAGTCGGAAGCCCCTCCCCCCTCCCGCTCTGAGAGCACGCTCATGAGTTTGACAAAGCGGAAGAAGCAGAACAGCCGACTTTTAACAAAGTCAAGAGAAGCGAAGACCATGACTCTGGGGGAAAAAAAAAAAGTTCACCACAATTCTCGAACCCGTTTCATTCCGTATGGGTGTCCTGAGGAACCCTTGCCATAAATGTGAGGACGAAGAGGGAGGGAGGGAGGGAAGGAGGGAGGAAAGAAAGAGAAAGAAAAAAAAAAGCCAGGGCTGCCAAAACATTGTGCCAGCCAATGAGCAGCTTTCTTTGTCCTGCTTAGACCGATGTTTATTTCCTGTAATCCTGCATTCTTTAGTACTGAGTGCTGAAGGGGGTTCAATTCGCACAAATTAGAATTAGCCGCGGGAAGAAAGGGAAAAGGAAAGCTCGGAAGATTCATTCGGAGTGGAAACGGAAATGAAACACGACCCACAGAGTCCTCTTGACTCGGTCTTAAACACGGACTGCAGGAGGCCAAACAGGGCGGAGGCCGGCCAGCGCCCCGCACATCACTAGAGCTGTAAATCACAACTAACACCGCAGTTTACTGAGGGAAACTCACCTCCGCAACTCAACACGTTTGAGTGCGGGTGTGTGTGTATGTGCGTGTGTGGGTGTGTGTACGGGTGCGTGGGTACGTGTGTGTGTGTGTGTGTGTGGGTATGTGCGTGCGTGTGTGTGTGTGTGTGGGTATGTGCGTGCGTGTGTGTGTGTGTGTGTGTGTGTGTGCATGCATGTGTGCTCGCTCACCCTCCCAAACGCATTTCGGAATTCTGCTCCTAACCAGATCCCTGGCCCTTTCCAAACGGTTAGCTTCACCGTGGTCGACAAACGGACACACCGCCCCAACCCCTCCCCCCTCGCCCCCCACTTTCTTTCACAGGACCATCTCCCAATTAAAGACCCGCTCCAGTCAATGTCCAGAATTGTACATTTTGAAATGTGAAAACCTCCAAGCAAAAAAAATTTTTTTTAATACATTTTTTAAATAACATGAACGGCTCACGGTCAGGTTTTTAACAGAAACTTTCAGCGGGCAGTTTGAAACGGACGCCCCCTCACGGGCCGCACGCGCTGCCCCTCGGTCGCCGTCCGCGACGCGGACGATGCAGACGCGGCGTTTCGGGCGTTCACAAAGGAGCCGCGCCCTCACACCTGCCGACCGCGCCCTTTAGCGAACGGAGGAGCCGAGTGGGCGGGGCCAGAGAGGCTCGGACCCGAGGCGGGGTCACCTGAGGGGAGACGCTCTCGCGCCCGGCTCCTCAAAGCCAATCGTAAGCCGGCTCAACACGGAGCCCGCCGCCGCCGCCGCCGCCGCTAACATCCACGGCATTTACAAATACTCTCTAATTAGCAGATGAGAGCGAGATTGTGGAACAAAAAAAAAATAAACCCAAGTCCGCCATTGACTGCCTTCAGGGCGACGGCAGCAGAGGGGCTCGTTAATAACGAGATAAGTGACCTTCACAACCGTTCACAACAAACGTGATGAAGCGCTGGGGCGGACGTCTCAGTCAGAGATAAATGACACGGGAGTTAAACTCAGAGATCGCTTCATCCGCGGTTCAGACGCAGCAATGCGCGTCAGGTCTGAATTTGCCTCCTCTTCCTCATCTTCATCTACATACCGATTCCTGCTTGTGCACGTTGGCTCCACCCAATCCCGCCAAACACACACACACACACACACACACACACACACATGCACACACACACACACATGCACACACACACACACACATGCACAAGCATAAACACACCTGTGAATAAGAGCTCCAGCTGAACGGCTGGATGTAGGTGCAGTTAGGAGGTGCAGTTGGGAGGTGCAGAGGGATGTGCAGTTGGGAGGTGCAGTGGGTGGTTCAGTGGGAGGTGCAGGGGAGGTGCTGTGGGAGGTGCAGTGGGGAGGAGCAGAGGGAGGTGCAGAGGGAGGTACAGTGGGAGGTACAGCGGGCGGTACAGGGGGAGGTGCAGAGGGAGGTGCAGTGGGAGTGTACGTACCCTGTCGAAGGGGATGCTGTACTTCTTCAGTATGGAGGGCGAGATCAGGGTCATCTTGTGTCTGAGGAAAGCGTCACAGCCCTGGGAGCTGCCCGGGAAGAACCCTGCGAATGAGAGAGAACCCGCCAGGGCGTCAGCGAGAGAACCTAGAACCTAGAACCCAACCCAACAGGGCGCCAGCAAGAGAACCTAGAACCTAACCCGACAGGGCGTCAGTGAGAGAACATAGAACCTAACCCAACAGGGCGTCAGTGAGAGAACATAGAACCTAACCCGCCAGGGCGTCAGCGAGAGAACCTAGAACCTAGAACCTAACCCAACAGGGCGTCAGTGAGAGAACCTAGAACCTAGAACCCAACCCACCAGGCCATCAGCAAGAGAACCTAGAACCCAACCCAACAGGGCATCAGCGAGAGAACCTAGAACCTAACCTGCCAGGGCATCAGCAAGAGAACATAGAACCCTACCCACCAGGGTGTCAGCGAGAGAACCTAGAACCTAACCCACCAGGGCATCAGCAGCAGAACCCACAAATGCTCAGGCCCTGGTTGGGTATCCTCCAACCCCACCACCCCTAGATTATATAAGAACACACGGAACATATAGAATTTATTACATAAGAACACACAGGAATAACATCAGAGTCATATCAGATTAGTGCGAAATTAAATTCCATCCACAAAGAGACAGGTCCACCACGATGAGGTGCTAGCACACCGTTAGCACTGGCGTTTTAAATAAAGTTTCAAGTTTGAATATGACGAGGCCTTGAGGGAGCGGTTGGGCCTACAGGTGATTCGTTAACGGGCTTTCAACGGCGTTTTATAAAACGACGGGGATTACGGCGCAAATCGGCCAAGATTTCATATAATTACCACAGTGAGGAAGCCCACTCAAATCAGCACTTAAGAACGAAATGTATGAATCACAGGCTTCGCACAAAAGAACACGTCAAGCCAGGAGCCGGCGAAGGGAAGCAGACCGCTGGGATAAACGGCCGCCATTCACAAAGCCACTTCCGTCCCAGCAGCCCGCTCAAACTATACTTTACTCTCTCTCTCTCTCTCTCTTCACCTTCCCTCTTTCTTTTTTAAACATCCGACTCCGCTCGAGGAAAAGAAAGAAAGCTTCTCCCGTCTCCATGTTTTTTTTTGTCAACGGTTGTCAAGGTTCTCGCCCAATCGGAACGCGAGCTCACAGCTCCGCCCTTCTCCCAAACCAATCAGCCGCGAGCCCCCGGGGACAGCGGCTCGCCCTCGTCGACCCTAAACTACGCCGCGGAAATGATGCAGATTATTCTACCGTTCCTTCTTATTCCAGCGCTACGGGGCTGTTCGCCTAAAAGACTTCGCTCCGCAACGCTGGTACGGTGCTGATGAAGGAGAAAAATGTGCTAAGCAGCATCTCTCTCTCTCTGCCTCTCTCTCTCTCTCTCTCTCTCTCTCTCCCTCTCTCTGCCTCTCTCTGCCTCCCTGTCCCTCTCTCTCTCTCTCTCTCTGCCTCTCTCTCTGACTGTCTCTCTCTCTCTCTCTCTCTCTCTCCCTCCCTCTCTCTCTCTGGTGAAATGGGGCTAGGTTATTAATTCATTTTTTTTTTTTTTTTTAAAGCAACACAGGAACCATGAAACGTTTGCTTCACAGCTCAATTTTTTGCATTTTGTTTTAAAATTTTTTGAAAAAGTTTCTCAAAAAATAAAAAATGAATGACTGAACGAACGAACGAACGAACGAACGAACGAACGAACGAACGAACGAACGAACGAACGAACGAACGAACGAACGAACGAACGAACGAACGAACGAACGAACGAACGAACGAACGAACGAACGAACGAACGAACGAACGAACGAACGAACGAACGAACGAACGAACGAACGAACGAACGAAAATTTTAAGCCGTAACCACAATGAGGTGACGGAGGTGAAAGAACAAAGCCAGCCGTGACAGGACAAGGCCAAGAATGACATCACACCGTCACCAAAACGAGATGCTTTAACAGAGGAGACGGACTCGGCTACAAGAGCTCCATTAGGCTGTGAGTGCGTGTCAGGAGCGGAAGAGAGGAATTGTGGGTAACGGTGTTCAGAGCAGATGCTTTGCAGTGCCGGGTCCCTGGCATACTTACGGTGCCAGCACTGACTTTCATCTTAAACATTTATCAATATCATAGCAGCACAAACGTGGAGGAGAAGCTTTTGTTCCCCCCCCCCCCCCCCGTTCTCAAAGGTAATTTTGTTTTTTTGTTTTTTTTCCCGCCCGTTTTGTTTTCCATTTGCGGCTGTTCTCCCCTCTTCCCTTCACTCCGGTTTGTCAATTTCAGCATCACGAGTTAATCTCTACTGATCAGAGAAGCAAGACGGGGAGAGAGAGAGAGAGAGAGGGGGAGAAAGATAGAGAGAGAGGAACATAAAGAGAGAGAGGCACAGAGAGGGAGCATAAAAGACAGCGCAGGGGTAGAGGGAGAGAGAGATGGCGAGGGGGACAGTCAGAAAGAGAGTGTGAACAAGAGACAGACAGGGAGAGATGAGAGAGAGAAAAAGAGAAGGAGAGAGAGAAAAAGAGAAGGAGAGAGAGAAAGAGAGAAGGAGAGAGCCTTCACGCGGCCGCAGTCCACTCCGCTTTAACGGGCTTTGTAAGCACTTTTCTTTCTTCTCTGCGAGGGATGTTTTCACACCAATCGATGGAGATATCGATGGGCCTGGAAACAGGCGTTCATTAAAGCAGCAGAGAAAAGCTTTACTGTAGAGCCCCACAAACAGAGCGGTTATTCAGTTACTTATCCACCACGCTCCCCAGCTGCCTCCCAAACTGTGTGTGTGTGTGTGTGTGTGAGAGAGTGTGTGAGTGTGTGTGTGTGTGTGTGAGAGTGTGTGTGCGTGCGTGTGTGTGTTATGGCTAGCCCACACCCATCATTGGCGATAACTGCCCTCAGACTGGGCCCCATAGCTGCTGGGAGAGGGGAGAGGGGAGGGGGCAGGGGGAGGGTGAGAGAGAAAGAGAATGAGAGAGAGAGAAAGAGTGAGAGAAGGAGACAGAGAGAGAGAGAGGGAGGGAAGCATCCTCTGGAGGAGTTAGCCACTGCACTCGGCCTCCTGAACCACAAACCGATAATAAACCAGCGCAGGGCCTTACACACTGTGGGGGGGGAGCCTGCACAGACGGGGGGGGCAATAACAGCGATTACAAGGAGAGACGTGAAAGAACCTGGAGAACAGAGGAGGGGCGAGCTCTTACCCTGGGCCAGCCTCTCCAACCTCTTCCCGTGCTCCGGGGGAATGGCATACCTGCAGAGAGAGAGAGAGAGAGAGAGAGAGAGAGACTTAAAACTAGTACTCAGCCTTTACATAGTACCACACCTAATTCACTGACCCTTTAGTTAGTACCAGACTTAAATCAGTACTGACCCTTTAGTTAGTACCAGACTTAAATCAGTACTGACCCTTTAGTTAGTACCAGACTTAAATTAGTACTGACCCTTTAGTTAGTACCAGACATAAATCAGTACTGACCCTTTAGTTAGTACCAGACTTAAATCAGTACTGACCCTTTTGTTAGCATCAGACTTAAATCAGTACTGACCCTTTAGTTAGTACCAGACTTAAATCAGTACTGACCCTTTTGTTAGCATCAGACTTAAATCAGTACTGACCCTTTAGTTAGTACCAGACTTAAATCAGTACTGACCCTTTAGTTAGTACCAGACATAAATCAGTACTGAACCTTCAGTTAGCACCAGCCTTAAGTCAGTACTGAGACTTCAGGAGGTACCAATACGTACAAGGCAGGCACTAAGACTTGAGCAGAAATCTAGATTCAAGTCAGCGACGACACGTGAGCAAGGACAGAAAAACTCCAGTCAGTGCTGAGATGTGAGCAGACAGTAAGACTTAAGTAAGAGTTGAGCCTCCAGCAGGCACCAGTCAGCGCTGACGCTCACAATCTGTTCTCAGAGTCGCTGCCAAGACTCGCTCCGAAAACTCTCGAGTCACTACCCAGGCTTGCATCGACACCGACACGTGATTTAGCATCAAGACTCGAGCGCGTTCTGAGGCGGGAATCAGCACATGGCAAGGGGAGGTGGAGGAGGAGGAGGAGGAGGAATGAGGAACGGAAGAAAGAGGTGAAGCCTGTCAGAAGAGGCGAAGACAGATAGAGCAAAAGACGGAGGAGGCAGAAGAGAGAGAGGAGATGTAAAAATATCTGTGGCAGATCTGAAGGAGAATCTGCGTTACAACCCTGCTCAGTTATTCTCTCAGATACGGGGAGGAGATGAATCACTTCAACGCCGTATCCCTTTTGGGTTTGGCGCGCGTGCGTGTGTGTGTGTGTGTGTGTGCACACATCCGTGTGTGTGTGTGTGTGTGTGTGTGTGTGTGCGTGTGCGTGTGCGTGTGTGTACGCATGTGCGTCTGTACACGTGTTTGGGTATTTGCATGTGCGTGTGCATGCATGTGTGCTTCCGTGTGTGTGTGCACGTGTGTGTGTGTACGCATGTGCGTCTGTACACGTGTTTGGGTGTGTGTGCGCGCGTGTGTACTTGTGTGCGCGTGTGCGTACGTGTGCACTTGTGTGTGTGTGTGTTTCTGCAATGACCCCAGAAGCCTTCAGTGATACTCCACCAAGTTTCCACGAAATCTGAATGAAATGATTAAATAAGTGAGCAAATCTGTTCTATCCCCTGGAAAGCCGGGGATTAGATTCTGCTTGTTACTGCCGTCATCATTATTAGCACAATTATTTCCCCCAGTTCAGAGGAAGCTTAACCCCCCCAAGACCCCCCGATGCAAATGCAAACCCTGCATTTCACCCTCCCTCCAGCAAAAGCCATTTTACACACTCTGAATAAGAAGCAGAACGCCAGGCCTGGGGCACGCTCTGGCTGTCTTACGCTGCCACCTGCTGGCCACTGCGGGCAGTGCATGCCAAAGAGTCCGCGTTTCATCAACATGGAGAAATTTCCCCGACAGATCAGAGTCTAATCCACACAACATACATGGCAGGAGATTCACCCAAAATGACCAAGCGTTCATCACAGGACGATATGTACAAACAAGGTGCTACCTTGCAGTGTCCAATTTAGTTTCTGTCCAATTTAAATATGCTCGTAATGAATGTGGCTCAAAATCTTCGGTTTATGAGGGGGAACATACACAGAGAAATATGGCTGACCACTTCTAAAAAAATAAATAAATAAATAAATAAATAAAATGACCAAAAAAAACACTGCAAAATGCTAAATAATCTAACGAGGAGAGATTTGTGCCAGAAGAGAATGTTTTTGCAATTAATGTCGGATTCTTGCCAGAACTTTATTTTTTGCAGCTGTCAAAAACTTGTTTGCTTAATGAGCACAGAGCATCTGGCTCTAACAATCAACACGTCTCCAAGCAACACATCCCCCCCCCCCCCCCCCCCGTCACCTGTTCGACACATACCTGTTGCTGAACCCCCTCACCCCCCCAAAGCTCGACAGGGTCACCGCAAATGAGAAAGGTGCTGGGTAGAGAGGCTGTGCAGAGACGGCTTGGGGGGGTGGGTGGCTGTGCAGAGACAGATTGGGGGGGGGGGTTTGGGGCCTGTACAGAGACGGATTGGGGGGGGGGGGGGTTTGGGGCCTGTACAGAGACGGATTGGGGGGGCGGGGGGGGGTTAGGTCCTGGACAGAGTCGGATTGGGGGGGTGGGGGGGTTGGGTCCTGGACAGAGATGGATTGGGGGGGTGGGTGGGGGGGGCTGTACAGCTGAGCGCGGCGGGCTTGGCGGTCTCAGAGACAGATGGCGGGAGCTCTAACGGCAGTTATTCCGCGGGCCGCCGCTGAGGGTTCGCCACTGCAGAGGCCGCGATGTCACATGGTACGCAGGCCAACGGAGGCCAAGCTCCGCAGTTATAATTACACAATCAGCGCGTCCTCCCTCCGTTAGAGCCCTCCCCCTCGCCGCTGGCATCGCTGCGTTTCCATGGCAGCACCGCGTCCGAAGCCTCGGGGACGGCCGCATGATAAACAAACGAAGAACGGAGACGCACCCGAGCTTCCTGACGCTCCCGAGCTTCCTGACGCACCCGAGCTTCCTGACGCACCCGAGCTTCCTGACGCACCCGAGCTTCCTGACGCACCCGAGCTTCCTGACGCTCCAGAGCTTCCTGACGCTCCAGAGCTTCCTGACGCACCCAAGCTTCCTGACGCTCCAGAGCTTACAGACCTTCCAGCTGTACAGCATCGCTATGGCAATATTACTTTTTTCCGTTTTTTTTATTTTTTTTAAAGAGAGAGTGAGAGAGTGTGAGCGAGGGAGAGAGAGAAAAAGAGAGAGCGAGAGAGAGGTCCCTTGGATGAAGGCTTACATATCCAGCCATCTCCCTCACACAGTTCCCATGTTGTATTCAGAATGGCTGTGTTTGCAGAACAGCGCTCAGGGATAATAATGAACAGGAGCAGAAGTCCCGTCTGCAGTAACGCAGGAGCAGGAGGAGGCGCAGTACTCCTGTCTGCAGTAATGCAGGAGGCGCAGTACTCCTGTCTGCAGTAATGCAGGAGGCGCAGTACTCCTGTCTGCAGTAATGCAGGAGGCGCAGTACTCCTGTCTGCAGTAATGCAGGAGAAGGCGCAGTACTCCTGTCTGCAGTAATGCAGGAGCAGGAGGAGGCACAGTACTCCCGTCTGCAGTAATGCAGGAGCAGGAGGAGGTGCAGTACTCCCGTCTGCAGTATCGCAAGAGCAGCAGGAGGCGCAGTACACCCGTCTGCAGTAATGCAGGAGGAGGCGCAGTACTCCCGTCTGTAGTAATGCAGGAGCAGGAGGAGGCGCAGTACTCCCGTCTGCAGTAATGCAGGAGCAGGAGGAGGAGCAGAAGTCCCGTCTGCAGTAATGCAGGAGCAGGAGGAGGCGCAGTACTCCCGTCTGCAGTAATGCAGGAGGAGGCGTAGTACACCCGTCTGCAGTAATGCAGGAGGCGCAGTACTCCCGTCTGCAGTAACACAGGAGCAGGAGGAGGTGCAGTACACCCGTCTGCAGTAATGCAGGAGGCGCAGTACTCCCGTCTGCAGTAACACAGGAGCAGGAGGAGGTGCAGTACACCCGTCTGCAGTAACACAGGAGCAGGAGGAGGTGCAGTACACCCGTCTGCAGTAACACAGGAGCAGGAGGAGGTGCAGTACTCCCGTCTGCAGTAATGCAGGAGGAGGCGCAGTACACCCGTCTGCAGTAACACAGGAGCAGGAGGAGGTGCAGTACACCCGTCTGCAGTAACACAGGAGCAGGAGGAGGTGCAGTACTCCCGTCTGCAGTAATGCAGGAGGAGGCACAGTACACCCGTCTGCAGTAACACAGGAGCAGGAGGAGGTGCAGTACTCCCATCTGCAGTAACACAGGAGCAGGAGGAGGTGCAGTACTCCTGTCTGCAGTAATGCAGGAGCAGGAGGAGGTGCAGTACTCCCGTCTGCAGTAACACAGGAGCAGGAGGAGGTGCAGTACTCCTGTCTGCAGTAATGCAGGAGCAGGAGGAGGTGCAGTACTCCCGTCTGCAGTAATGCAGGAGCAGGAGGAGGCACAGTACTCCCGTCTGCAGTAACGCAGGAGGAGGCGCAGTACTCCCGTCTGCAGTAATGCAGGAGCAGCAGGAGAAGCAGGAGGCGCAGGCTGGGCTATGCTCCTGCTCTGATATCCAGCACCTCCCCAGCTCACAGGATGACAGGAGCAGCGCAGTAATCATCTATTTTTAACGAGGCGCAGGCTCTCTGCTCAGTGCACTGCAGGAGAGACGTTCTGGAGAGAGCAGCCGCACACACGATGAGTGGAAAAAGAGCACGGAAATGAAAATGGGTCAGAAACGGCACAAAAAGAAAAATTAATCATTCTCAGAATAAAACTAATCATATCTCTTTGGGTTTCATTAAAAAGGGCACATTTATAGTAGGTACACGCCTGAATTCTAGGAACTGAAAGAGAAAGGATTTTTTTTAAAAAGAGAAGCAGGCCTAATTAGGATGATACAACAAAACTAAAAGCCCAGCGATACTCCCACAGACCCGGCGAATTACAGCCGTGACTGCACCACTTCCGCCTGAATGCCGTTGAGCCACCGTGGGGGGGGGGGGGGGGGAGCGGGCACGGACAGGAGCTCTTCCCTACAGGTGCAGCGGGCACAGGAGTGGTAACAACGCGCCAGGCAAAATGCCAGCCAGCCCTCCTGGAGCGTGCCTGGCACAGGCTGGGACTGCATCACTGTGGCCCAGCCCAGCGTTTCCCAGCCTTTTCCCTCCCGCGGCACACTTTCCAAATTTACAGAATCTCAGGGCACACCACCGTCAACAGAAAAGAAGCGCGAGCGACGTACTGACGTTGGCGTGACGTGCCAACAGTAGGCCTAAATGTTCTTTTGGGGTTTTAATGAAGCGATGTCCATTTTAATTACATTTATTTCGGCTCTTGTGAATGGGATTTGATCATTTAAGTTTTTTTACATTCATCTGAACATAAAAAAAATTTTTTAATGGTTTTTCACACGGCACACCTGACCTCGCCTGATGGCACACCAGACTGCCGCGGCACACCAGACTGCCGCGGCACACCGGTTGGGCTTTCCACTGAGGCCTCTGGCTCTCCAAGCACACAGCATACAGAGGGCAAAGAGGAGCTGCTTAGTATGACAGGAGATACACGTGTGTGTGTGTGTGTGTGTGTGTGTGTGCAAGTGTGTCTTTTTTATGAGATTGAGTGCGTGCGTGTGTGTGTGTGTGTGTGTGTGAGAGAGTGTGAGTGTCTGAGAGTGTGAGTGTGTGTGTGTGTGTGTGTGTGTGTGAGAGAGAGAGTGTGAGTGTGTGTGTGTGTGTGTGTGTGTGTGTGTGAGAGAGTGTGAGTGTCTGAGCGTGTGTTTGTGAGAGTGTGAACAGTGCCGGACGTCACGTTTGAAGTACACTACAGTGCACTTAAGAACACTAAGTATAATCAGAAGTTCATGCCGTTATGCTGAAGTGCACTACACCGTTTCCACGCTGGTGAAGTCACAGCAGCCTGAGGTATAAGAGCCTATGAGGTAAAGAGTGAAGCCCACACTACAAACCCCACGCAGCGGGGACATGACCGACATGCAGCTGGGCGTTAGCAGTACCGGGCTGACACGCAGCAGGAGGTCACTCTGGGGGGGGGGATGGGGGGGGGAGTGAGCGCCCAACCCAGCCCAGCCCCGCCCCGCTCACAGCTAGAAGGACACAAGCAGCAGGAAATGTGATTTTGTGCGTGAGGTGCCACCGCAGATCAATAGTAATCGGATGTCTCTTCCCCTCCCTGGGCGGGTAAGAGCTCTCTGGCTCCTCCCATCGGGGGGGGCGTCAGCGCGAGCCGGGCCGTGAGTCACCGTCCTCCTGACCGGGACCTCTTTCCGTTTTTTTATTTATTTATTTATTTATTTTTTGGCAAGTCATTCTGATCATAATAAAGTGGATGGCCAATCGAGGCAATAAAAAATACATCCAATCAGTGGGTCCCATGCAAAGGCAAGGCGTCCTTTCGAGACGCACGCACACGACACACACACGCACGCACACACACACACGACTCACAGTTCTCCTTCAGGACAGCAGGGAAGCCACACAAAAGATGACGACTATAAAAAATATTTAAAATGTAAAGAGACTCATAAATATCACAGGTGCGCTGGCATCAGAAAGCCGCTGCTCTCGACACCTGCCTCGCCTCCAGGTAAACCTGCACAGCGAGCGGCCAAGCACCGAAAACAAGGCTCGCCCTGGGTACGAAAGCAGTGCATTCTGGGACGAATCCAAAAAAGCATCAACAGACTGAGGTCCTGCACTGACCTGACTGGCTGCACACACACGCACTCCAGTGCACTGGGGGGGCGGGGGGGGGCTGGGGGGGGCGGAAAGTCAATGTAAAAATGAATTAGGCTCCCGTCAGACGTGGCCCTCTGAGGCTCAGGGAGGTGGGGGGAGACATTAGGCGGAGTTTTAATTAAAAACATTTCGGCTGGACGTGTTACTCGGGGGCATCCAGACAGCCCAGACGTCTCTCACACGCCCCCCCCCCACCCCCCCCCCACCAGCAGCAGCTTGGCCGGGACGTGCGTTCTCTCCACGCGTCTCGCTCTGCGACGCTGCAGAAGACGCAGCGAGGCCCAGACTGCGTTTACAGGGCTCCTCGTTAAACCGGGGAGGACGGCTGCACACGCGTGCACACCACCCTACACCGCCTCGTTAGGGTGTGCGTGCTTTCATCCTTTACACGCATGGCTGAGAAAAAGCTGAATACTGCACGCACACACACACACACTCACACACGCACTCGCGCGCTCACTTACTCACAGTCACACACTCATTCACAAACACACTCACACACTCACACTTGCACACTCACACTCATGCACTCACTCAGATACTCATTCATTCACACACTCAGTCACTCACTCACACTTGCACTCTCACACACTCACTCACACACACGTACACTCGCACACTCGCACACTCACACACTTGCGCACTCACACACTCACACACTCTGAGCCGTGTGTGTTGGGTCGATGGAGGAACCCCAGGCTGTAGACAGGCCGTGAGGTGGGCTCGCACGCACAGCTCAGTAGGACTCGGGTTCGAACCCTGAAGCACTGAGGAGACTCACACACACACACACCCGCTCACTCACCAATCCAGTATCCGCCCTCACACAGCGCAAAACAGGGATTAGATCCCCCTACAGACACTCCACACTCCACAGGCTTACTTACACCAAGAGACACACTCCACAGAGCGGCAGAGCAATCTTAAAGGATCTGACAGCAGATCTTCCGGGGGAATCGGGGGGGGGGGGAATATGACGTTGATGGGAGCAGAGTTGCAGGGGAATGAAGTTAATTTCACAGTGGCTGCACAGGGGGTTAGAGAAACAGCCATTCCGCACAGTTTAACATACTGTAATTACCAGGAAAAAAAAGTGAAAATGATTCAATTTCAAAAAGGACTTCAAAAAAGAAAAAAAAAAACATTTACGTTAAACAGAGTTGAGGGGTGCATCCATGTGAGTACATTCGCTTTTAATGAGTGACAAGGAAAAATTACGATTCCAGGCAGGAAACGGAGAGAGAGAGAGAAAGAAAGACAGAGACAGAGAGAGAGAGCGAGACAGAGAGAGAAAAAGAGAGAGCGAGAGAGAGAGAGAGTGAGGGAGAAGCCCCCCACTGCTTGCATCACATCCAGCAATCGCTGTTTCAAGAGAACACAAATGCATGGGGGGGGGGGGGGGGGGGCTAGCCAGTCATGCTTTTCCCCCAATGCATGGAACATCTCCAGAAAAGACAGAGAATTAAATTAACCATTAAAAAAATAATAATAATAAATAGAGAAGAAACAGAAAAAGAGAGGAAGATGGTGTGAGTGAGGAGGCCACGCCTTTAAATCTCTGGTTTTCAGTGACAGAGGAAAGTGGAAAGAGCTGTTCCGGGTTTTACTCAGCGCAGTTATCCTGCTAACTCTGCGATCCCGTTTTGTGATACCGGACCCCCCAGGGCTCTCCGGCTTATCCACAACGCTGTCGCTTGAATTAGCTACAGCGGGGAATCTGGAACTCCAGTCCTGAAGGACAGTAGAGCCCGCTGGCTTTATGTGCATTTCAGCGCTGACGAGCTAAACTGATGGTACAAACAGTTCACACAACTGTTTCCATGGTCTGAACTGGCTGCTGATCAAAAAAATGAAACACTGCCCTCTGCAGGCCTGGAGGACTGCAGTTTCAGACGCCTGGTCTACATGGCATTAAATATTTGAGTGTTCATACATTCATATTAAATACACAGCAGGACTCAACTGCCTTTCAAATTGTGCCACAAACTTAATCTACAACGCATGCTTTCAGGTTATCACCGGCACTTAACTGAAAATGGCTCAAAATAAGTTAATAAATCTTAGCGCCTAAAAGAAATAATGATCACTTACGCAAGTCGGAGTCAAATAAATAAAGTGTGCGTGCGTGCGTGCGTGCGTGCGTGCGTGCGTGCGTGCGTGTGTGCGTGCGTGCGGGGGGGTTTCCAAGTTCATAATGAAAAATAGCTCCTTTTTGATCAGCATGAAGGGTATCCATAGCAACCGCAACTTTGCGCTCTGGAGAGTGGCTAAAAAACTGAGAAGCACAAATGAGAGTATATTTTCAAAGAGAAAATTCTGGAGTTTGATGACATGAGCGCATACACACACACACACACACACACACACATACACACACACGCACGCACGCACACACACACACAGACACACACACACACACACACACACACACACACACACACACACACACACACACACAGACACACACACACACGCGCACACACACACACACACACACACACACACACACACACACACACACACACACACACACACACACACACACACACACACACACACGCTCTTAATAGCCAAGGACAGGGTTTGGGAGGGAGAAGGGGAGTGAGGGGGGGGGGGGGGGGGATTCATCTCCTTTGGGCAGAATTGATTTCTGTTTACCGTTTGGTTTAGGGGGGGAAAGGGAACCCAAACGCAGGCTTTTAATTGGTGATCATTTATCTGTCCCGCTGTGGCAGCGTCCCGGGCGGGCAGCGGGAGATTTTGGGGGTGATTAATAGAGGGGTAACGCTCGGCCTAATGAAACACCCAGCCTGATAGAAGCAAGGAGTCCGACTGAGCCGCTGCTCCTAATGAGATCACACAGCCGCGGAGTGAGGGATGATGGGAGAGCAGCGCAGAACAACACTCTCTCTCTCACACCACTTAAACACAAATATACAGCACTTACACACACACACTCACACACACACACACACACACCACTTACACACACACACACCACTTAAACACAAATATACAGCACTTAAACACACACACCACTTAAACACACACACACACCACTTAAACACACACACACACACCACTTAAACACACATATACAGCACTTACACACACACACACACACCACTTAAACACACACACACACATACCACTTAAACACACACACACACCACTTAAACATACACACACACACCACTTAAACACACACACACACACCACTTAAACACACATATACAGCACTTACACACACACACACCACTTAAACACACACACACACACACACACACACCACTTAAACACAAATATACAGCACTTAAACACATACACACACACACACACACACACACCACTTAAACACACATATACAACACTTAAACACACACACACACACCACTTAAACAGATACACACACACTCCACTTAAACACACATATATACACACACACACACATACAGTACTTGAACACACAGACGCACACACTACTTATACCCATACACACACCACTTAAACACACATATATACACACACAAACACACCACTTATACCCATACACACACACACACACCACTTAAACACACTTATAAACACACACACCACTTAAACGCACACACACACAGACACACACAACTGCTGGGCAAAAAGAGAGGGAGAGAAGAGAGAGGAGACAGAGGAGAGGAAAAGATGAGAGAGGGAGAGAGCGGGAGAGAGAGAGCCCTAAAGACAGAGGGGACACACTGGCAGAGTTCTCCCCTTCTCTGTCAGATAAAAGCAGAGTCAGATTCGGTCCAAGTACAGGCTCAGTGACCCTGCTCCAGCAACAGAGAAAGGCAGACATAAAAAGTCATGGTTGCCAAAAGATTAATGTTTATGTGGTCACTGTAAAAAGAGGAGAGGTGGAGACAGAGATGCAATTCCTCCTAACACTGAGAGAAATATACTGAGGTAAGAAAAGAACATTTCAGTAAATTTTCTCAACTTCAGAACAACTTTTCTGCCCTGAAAAATGAGGAAAAGCTGCTAAAAATCATTTCAAGAGAAGGACCAACAGCGCCCCCCACAGGACATTTCAGCCTGTGGTACCCACTCACAGAAGGGACAGTGAGTCCCGGGTCACCCAGCGATACAGGATAACCACCATTCAGAGATATCATACAATAGCTTATACTCACATAATCATTTTATCTTATTTTTTTAAATAATCTTCGTACATTTATTTAAATATAAATTAACGTTTTCCTTTTAAATAGTTTAACCACATTTAGTACGAACTACAAAACTAAATCCTCAGTTAAGATGTTTACGGTACTTGTGCTACCCTCCATTTTATTTAATCAACTCGCATAATGCTTCAGCAATATTTACTGTTTGTACTTCACACCAATAAAGCATACTGAATTTAATTAAACTGAGAGAGGGAGAGGGAGGGAGGGAGGGAGGAAAGGAGTGAGGGAGAGAGGGGGGGGAGGGAGAGAGAGAGATAGAGGGAGGGAAAAGGAGATATCTACACGGCGGGGTATGATGTCGACAGGGCTACACTTAAGCGCAGAATCCTCCAGAACACAAGAGCAGCCTGGACGCAAGAACGAAGAACGATGCACAAGTCTCAGGACCAAAGACCCTGCTAAACAGGCAACCCAGAGAGAGACCGGTCACCAGCTCAGCCTGGCCTGGGTGTCAGTGAGCTACTGCAGCAAGCATGCCACCTGGTAGCTCTTATTCTCTTTTTTTGACCGGCCAGCCCTGTAAACGCGCATGTCCGTGACTGAGTGAGTGATGAAGTTACACCGCGCATGTCTGTGACTGGGTGAGTGACTGATGAAGTTACACCATTGGTCGGCCGGTTAGGTCCAGCCATATACTAGGTTTTGACCTGCTCTTGTTTCCCTTTCATGTATGATACCTGCACGGGTCGTTATTATACATTCCAATGACGATGGGGAGCGGCGGGAAAGTAAAATGCAGGAAGGCTTCGTTAAAGTAGGACCGCACCGAGTAAGCCTGTAAACCTAAACCCGCACTTTTAAAATATAACGGCTGAAACTCACCCAAGATGCTTCCCAAAAAAAAAAAAAAAAAAAAAAAAAAAAAAAAAAAAAAAAAAAAAAAAACCCTCCCCTCGAGCTTTAATCAATAGACAACAACAATAATAAGCGTAAATTAAGAATCGGTAGCAGGGAAATGCTGAAAAGGTTTGCGGCTATCGATCCTGGCAGTGGCGGAAGTGAGGAGGTTTTAATCCCGATAATTTTGGAGGCACGCGCTCGTTCCTCACGCGGGGTTTAAACAGCGGGGCTGCGCCGCCACGCGCGCCGTGTCAGAACGCACCAAGGTCGCCATCGTTACCGTAAACTGCAGAAGTACTACTCGTGCCATTCGCGGTACTCGCGCAGAAACGCTTTTTTATCTTTATTACTTTGGCAATGGCAGAGAAGTGTACAAGGGATTAGCAAAACCGCAGTTACTTCAATTCCCGAGCCACCGTGAACATCATCCATGCCCATTCTACCGTAAACAAATTATTTTTTTATCTGACTTTTTTACGAAGGGATACGTCCAGTGGAAATTAGCATGGGTAATGTTCCTCAGACTCCTAGTCAGATATGTGTTTTAAATACTTTAACTCTTTAAGATGCTGCCAAATTGTAAATATCACCTTAGAATTTTCAACGAAACATGTCACTAACCAAAATGGACAACCATGACAAACTTTTTTGCTCTGAATATTGTCAAAAAAAATAGACGTTTCTCCCACGGTTTCAGTAATCACCAGTAATTTTAGGGCAGCTAATGGGTTAAAGTATTTCATTTGATTCCTACGCAGCACTGAGGAGGAAACAGACGGATTATGGACGGTTAGTTGAAACTCAAAATCAGCGATAGGAGAAATTAACAGTAACTGGCCAATTCAGCCCTTCAGTTCGAGGCAGAAAAACGTATGAACTGGAGATAATGACTGGAATATGGAATCTCCGTCGTCATGCCTCACTGCGTAGCAGTGGACTCCAAGTACATCTACAATTCTTTTTGATATACGCACGCATGCACACACACGCGCGCACGCAGTACTTCAATCAGATCAAGCGCAATTGCGTTTATAATCTCTCAAGAAGGTTGGATCCGTGACAGCTTGGTCTGGTTTTATCATCACCGCGGCAGTTTATGTGTACATACTGCCCTCCAGTGGCTACCCGTAAAACTACACCATCCAACTGCCTGCGAACACATGTAATCACATATATACCTTGCAAACGCTCAACGCTCCCAGACAAATGTTTAAATTACAGTGGCTTTTAAAGGAGAACTTCACTCATTTTATAACAGTTTCTGTCGTTGTCTTTCACCCTGACTGTAGTAAAAAAAAAAAAAATGCAGCCAAACGTACACGTTATGCAGAACTCCCACAATGCATTCCTTCGTCCCATGCCCACGTTGCAAAACACATGCAAACCAATGGTGAGGGTGAGGCGCAGACAGTGGGTTAGAAGAGGCAGGTACAGGGGTCATACAGGTGAGGTAAGTGGGGCTAAGTTAGGACAGGTGACTTATCAGGAGTGAGGCAGAACAGGTGAGGTGCGGGGGGTGAAATGGGAGAGAATCCCATCAGACAGCCAAGATCCAACTACTACAGGACCTGAGTCACCCCAGCAGCCTTTAAAGTGGATGTCTGCCCTCTCATACATTTGTGTTTAGTGAGTTTACCTTTCTACATCCCATAATTTTTCCAGAGTTCAACCTGACAGCCATTTTAAATGGGGCCTGTGAATCATTTTCCCAAATTATTATTATTTTGTTTCTTTCTTTCTTTCTAAAAATCCCCTCAGGAAAAATATCACAGCTTAGCGCAACCAGCTTGGTGCACCAGACCAGATGGTACACCAGCTAGCTTAGCCAGGCTAGCACACACGTGCTGGTGAAACCAGACCAGACGGTACACCAGCTAGCTTAGCCAGGCTAGCACACACGCGCTGGTGAAACCAGAGCAGACGGTACACCAGCTAGCTTAGCCAGGCTAGCACACACGCGCTGGTGAAACCAGACCAGACGGTACGCCAGCTAGCTTAGCCAGGCTAGCACACACGCGCTGGTGAAACCAGACCAGGCGGTACGCCAGCTAGCTTAGCCAGGCTAGCACACACACGCTGGTGAAACCAGACCAGACGGTACACCAGCTAGCCTAGCCAGGCTAGCACACACGCGCTGGTGAAACCAGACCAGGCGGTACGCCAGCTAGCTTAGCCAGGCTAGCACACACGCGCTGGTGAAACCAGATCCCGTCTGCAAACGCGCGGACGCTACAGAAACGAAGACTGAAAGGTGAATTGACCGTGAGACGCGGCATGCCGGCAGTCTTAGTCTCAGTCTCAGTCGGGCGGGAGAAAGGGACTGACCAGGACTTGGGCTCGCCGAAGTGCAGGTAGTTGATGCTGTAGAGGTCCATGTCCTCGGTGTGCCAGGCGAAGGTGGTCTTCCACATGCCGAAGTACAGGTACGGGGTGTTGACCCCCTCAATCACGATGCCGCACTCCTGCTCCACCATGTCCAGCAGCGTGTTCAGGCGGCTGATGTTCCACTCCCCGATGTCCTGGACGCAGGACACAGGACGCAGGACGCAGGACACAGGACACAGGACACAGGACACAGGACACAGGACACCGGACACAGGACACAGGACACAGAACGAGACGTGTGAGAACGCTGTTTCAGGACCCACCGTTACCGTAACCAGGATAGGGAGGCACGTTTCGCCTTCATTAGTCAGGAAACACGAGACTTTCATACCCGGAAATGTCTCAACCAAACACAAACTTGGGTATGTCATAAGCACACACACCTCAAGAGGTTTTTAAACCAAGAGGGGCACTGTAACAGGGCAGGGGGGGTTGGGGGGGGGGCTTTTGAACATTAGAACATAGGATTTTCTGGGGTGGTGGGGTCCAAAGTGAGATCTTTTCATGGGACCCAAAATACCTGTTGTTGCCCCCTGTCTCTGATAGTTGATAGAAGGAGGCCACTTCAGCCAGTCAATCAGTACTGGCTCAGAGACATTTAAGGTCTGATAAATCTGTTTTGCTGATTAATTATAAGAAGAAGAAGAAAAAAACAGGAAGAAAACTAAATAAGCCTCTTAACTTTTTTCCGTTTTTAACATTGATTGGCATTTGGTCTTTTAGACAAAAAACCTAAAATAGCATGGGTAAAATAGGCATATATCTATGCTCTAGCTGAAGCATAAGAAATTCTGTGCGTTTGGACTCCTCCACGTTTTTTTTAAGGGGAAAGAAATCCAAAACTGCACACGTTCTTCTTCAACTTGAATTTTACTTCAAAACACCTGAGATGGGAGAATCGATCGAATGACTACAAGGCCAGTAAAATCCCCCAGACATACACAACCAAATCCACCAGGTGGCGCCAAAACCATACTATTCATTCAGGGAAACTGCCTTGTTGTTTCTTAGTGAATTGCTAATGGAAGAATGGCAAATTAATGATCACATTTTATAACATGTGATCAGAGGGGACTTCCAAACATGCTGAAGATTA